>NW_017306464.1:1097035-1100646 GCF_000935625.1 Nanorana parkeri | reverse complement strand
CCCCACCCATCTCCCCCTCCTGAGACCCTCCGCACATCTGCCCCTCCTGAGACCCTCCGCACATCTCCCCCTCCTGAGACCCTCCGCACATCTCCCCCTACTGAGACCCTCAGGCCAGTAACCCAGAGCACAGAGTGAGCTATGTACAGGTATGGTGCAGCAAAACAGCACCTGAACTCCACAACTACTTTAGAAATATTGTCTACTGTTTCTGTCCTGTGCTTTATTCTGCATTGCTGTATAATGTATTGCTGGAATTTGTAGTTCCCTATAGCTGATGGCATTATACTGCATTGCTGTATAATGTATTGCTGGGATTTATAGTCCTCTATAGCTGATGGTATTATAATGCATTGCTGTATAATACACTGATGGTATTTGTTGTCCTCTATAGCTGATGGTATTATAATGCATTGCTGTATAATATATTGCTGGGATTTGTAGTCATCTATAGATGATGGTATTATACTGCATTGCTGTATAATGTATGGCTGGGATTTGTAGTCCTCTATAGCTGATGGTATTATACTGCATTGCTGTATAATGTATTGCTGGGATTTGTAGTCCTCTATAGCTGATGGTATTATACTGCATTGGTGTATATATTCAACAGAGCAAAAGAGAGCAAGTAAGAGATGTTATTTGTAATGGGTTTATGTATACTTTAACCCTTTTGCTGCCACGGACGTATCTCATACGTCGGCGGCAGTGGGCCCCTTGTAGTGCAGGGTAGCCCCGCTGCATGGGTTAACATTTAAAAATCTCAGAACTTCTCTTTAAATATAATAAGGAAATGAGGCTGGAGACATAGGCAGAACATATTATAAATGTGCCCCGGGTCTTTAACCATTTATAAAAAGAGATTTGGTCTTTGAAGAATGATGGGCTCTGTGGGGGAACCTGGCGGCCCGCCGTTGTGTATGTCCACAGGAGGGTCATTCACTCTTTTTTGTTAATCTTCTAGCAGACTTGGCACCATTCCTCTCACCCTAGGAGCTCATTAACAAGCCCCAGTGCAGACTCTTTGATCAACGCACTTGCTGGAAACTGCAGTCTGCCAAAATCCATCTCATTGACTAGCAAACAATAGTGGCCTAATGAGACAGGTGACACAGTAAATAAACGTGCCACTTCACGGAGGAGGTGGGGGGGAGTGGGGATCAACGTTTTGTCATTTTGCTGTTTATTGTCCCCTCTTTAACATAGATTCAGGCTACGTTCAGACCTGAGCAATACCCAGGACGCACCACCCAGGACGCACCACCCAGGACCGTGCGATCAGGCGCTAGTGCACACAGCGGTTGCCGCGCGGCCCAATTGATTTCAATGGGGTTACAACCGCCCGGTAATCGCAAAAAAAAGATACAGGTACCTTTTTTTAACGACGCGCTTCTTTTTTAGCCCCAACCATGTTCAATTGCACAGGTGGAATCGCGGCTGGAAACTGCGTAATCCACCTGACGTAACTGGGGTGCCATTAGAAAATAATGTGGTGGCCCACTCCGTGACCGCCTGGCAATCCGCGCGGTGTTGTGCGCGATTGCCGTGCGTTCAAAGATTGCCCAGGTTTGAATCTAACCTCAACTGCCACTTCTTATAATTAGTAGAGATCATCTGCTCATCATTTCATGTGCCCATCTATAGGGCCTCATTCACATGATGGAAGTCGTTGTGGCCCTGGAACGCACACTTAAAGTGCAACTGAAGCCATTTTTTAAAAGTTTTGGATGGAATGGAGAGGGATTAGAACCCCTGTGAGGTTTTTATCGCTGTCTGTGTCCCCGTTAGTGAGATTACCCTCTCTATTTGTATTTGTCTGGGTGACCATTATCACTGAAAGTGAAAGAAAATCCCATATTTTGGGTTGTCACCAGAACAGGAATAGATGGGTAATCTTCCAATGGGAACCCTGGTTCTGGTGAACCCACCAGAGATTTCCAAGTTTTTGGAGGGATTTCCTCACTTCTTGTTGTGGCTGTGTTACAGGAAGTGAAGGCAAATCTCCACAATGGGATACAGATGGCAAAATAAAGCAGACAGGGGCTGTAACCCTCCCTTACTCTATCCAAAGCTTGGATTCAGTTCCAGGTTAAGCAATGCCTGGTCTCAAGATGAATTCCTACTTAGGCAAATCACATGATCTTAGTACTTACCAATAATGTTCCACATCCACTCCCAGGTTTTAAGAAAAAGTCTCTTTTACTGAAGTTATGGATATTTCTGATTATGGGGAGCATGTGATTTCTCCCATGATGCAGTGCATTCGGAGTTTCGGAGTAGCCAAATGGCAGGCCAAGTGCTATCACATGGAAGCAGTGGAGGTCCTAAGCCCTGTGCAAGCTTCAACCAGACCAACTTGGAGCTTACAGAGGACTGCAACAGGTGACCAGGATGGTGAGGTTAGGATAAGCAATTCCATGGGGGAAGCTGTTCTCCGGTATAAGCAAAGAGTGTTTAGATACAAGAGCCATGTGTATTCTTCCTGGAATCTTGGTGAGCTTTGTGTATTTCTTCCAGATCTGTGCAAAACTTGGAGCTTCCTGTAATAAAGACCAGTCACTGCTGCTCTCTCTTCTTGTGCAGGGTGACTGGTCTTGTCTCCGCCCCCTCCTGTAATAAAGACCGTTCACTGTTGCTCTCTCTTCTTGTGCAGGGTGACTGGTCTTGTCTCCGCCCCCTCCGATCATAAAGACCGGTCACTCCTGATCTCTCTCCTTGTGCAGGGTGACTGCTCTTGTCCCCGCCCCCTCCTGCAGTTTTCTGCAGGCAGCCTGTAGTGGGTGGGGCCTTCCGGGTCCCTCCTACAGCTCTGCTCTCCGCACAGAAAGGTAATATCTGGGTTTGTAAAGGCATTTGGTGCACACAAAGCAGGGTTATATCCTCTGTGGTTATTTAGTGATATATATAAATGAAAGTTGTGTGCATGGAGTTCAGCCTGTATGGTCAAAATACAGCTTTCCTTTAACTGTCATTTCTTTCATTAAGTCTGCCATATTTGGAAGGTCTTTGTATGGAGAAGGTTAATAATCCAAAACCAGGACTCTGAGTCAGTGAAGGTAATGAATTGCTGGACGTGACAGATGATCGATGTTAATAACTGATGTCCATGACGCCCCGACAAGGCCGGTTTTGACATCTGAACACTGCGGGCTGACTGCAGATATCTAATTGTACTTTGTACTCCATGGACTGAGACGGCCTTTTCTGAGAGTTCCGGAGGGATTTAGATGGAGAAGATCAAGGATCGTCCTAGAAATGCAACATGGCCTTCTAGCAGAATTTCTACATGTGATCTGCGGGTAGAAACATCAGACTGACATAGAAGAACTGGAGCAGAGCAAAGCCTCCATGCAGCCCGTCTTTATTTTTTGTTTCTTTCTCTTTCCTGCACTAGAAGGAAAGAACTGCAACCTGATTGGTTGTGTTCAAAGTCTAACTGAAGCCATTTTTTTTTCTATTTGTGACCCCATTGAGGAGATTCTTCTCGCTTCCTGCCTAGGGTTACCACCCTTTCTTCCAGCAAAACCCGAACACTCTAGCGACGCACGTAAATTTTTTAGGGAGAATGAGTCGCGGCGTATTCATATGTAAATAGCCAGTGGCGTCAGTGG
>NW_017306464.1:1083999-1096944 GCF_000935625.1 Nanorana parkeri | reverse complement strand
GGGGGGGGGGGGGGCACCATTGGAGGGGTGACATCATAATGACTGACAGTGATTTTGGTGTCACCCCCTCTAAAAAGTAGGTGCACTCGGTCATAAACCGAGAGCCCGACAGTGTCAGGAGAGAGGAGGGGACCCAGCAGCATAGCTCATCCCACCGGGTGAACGTCCCCTCCTCTCTCTGCCGGCGTCCATCAACAAGATGGCTGCCGGCAGGCTTCAATTAGATGGCCGCGCATATGCGATAACGTCACGGCGGGGTGTCACCCGATCTCCGCTCCCGTTGACACCCGGCCTCGAGATGCCCCTGTAAATAGCGTCACCCATTCATATGTAAATATCACAGTGGAGACTATTTTTTGTGGGGGGCCAGTAGCCCCTATCTTAATTTTGGTTGCCCCTGTCTGTCTGGCATCTTGTGTCCTGGTTTCTGCTGCCATGAAACCCGGACACAGCATTCATAACCCGGACTGTCCAGGTGAATCCTGGACAGGTGGCAACCCTATTCCTGCCCCTGTGACACCCATACAAGAAATGGGGGAGTGGTGATCTCCATTGAGGAGATTCCCCTCACTTCCTGTCCCTGTGACACCCATACAAGAAATGGGGGAGTGATGACCACCAGCACAGGAAGATACAAACTGCAATAAAACATTGTCAGATGTTCTAACCCTAAACAAAATGTTAATCCTAAAATTGCGAAGCTGACAGAGCTTCTAACCCTATCCCTTTCTGTACGCAATTAAAACATGTCTTCTTGGAGTTGGGTCTAAATAATGAAAAAGGAAATCTGCCGTGGAGAATATGGAAGTTGTTATGGCACGATTGGTCGGTCCTCAAAGCCTGAGAACCCTGAGCGTGTCACTGACAATGATGGACCGTAGCCAAGTACTGTATATGTAGTCTCAGGGCAGCCGTAGCTCCTTCATTTGCAGTGTGAACATGACTTTATATTCCCCATTGCCTGACATCAGATGATGGAGTCAGTATGTGATGTGCGGAGACTGAACAAGGTCTATGGGGGGAATCAGCTCATCCTTATAGACAATCTGGATTTCTTCTGTCCAGTAACAATAAATCATTCAGGTGTCTGCACTGTCTAGTTGTCATCACTATGCATCAGATGGGAGATAAAACATCACCGAGTCAGGATTTCAGCTGTGAGATCTGACAGCAGGCCTCCATATGAGTATTATAGCCGTCTGCGAAGCGCGTGAGTTTTAAAGTATCCAGAAAAACATTTCTTTACAGTGGTAGAGCTCTTCAGATCTGTAAATATGGCCAGCTACGTCTCAACTCCAGACACACAGCTAAAAAAAGAGTTTGGCCAGTCTTGTGATCCAGGCCCCCCTGCTTGACAGCACAGTTAGGCTAGGTTCAGACCTAGGCAATTGAGAGGGGGAGCTGTTTTCGTGCAGTTGTCATGCGTTTTTGTTTGCGCCATTTTTCTTTGAATGCCACGCATGATTTTCAATGCATAGAGATGTCTATGGGACCCAAACCGTGCAAGGAAACGCCCGAAAATAGCTCCTGCACCTTTTTGCGCGACAGGCGATTTCTACCGCGCAACAAATCGCAAAGGTGTGAACAGCTTCCATGGACTTGAATGGAAATCTCTGTTTTGTGCGATATCGCGAGGCTAAATCCGTGTGATAAATTGCCTAGGTGTGAACCGAGCCTTAGATGGATGACCTCACTTTTCTCCTCTGCAGTTAAGCAACACTGCTTGGTAACCAATTTGCCTCCAGTCTAGTGACTGGACAATGAAGGAGCATCAGTGCAATGGGGAGGTCATCACTCTGCTCTCTGCTGTCAGTAACCTGCCACTGTTCAAGTGACCGCACAGTGCTTGGTGGTGGAGCCGGTTTGGTGTGCACTACTGGTCCTTCCTCAGTACAGGAAGATAATATAAACAACAGATGTCAGTACTTATACTGTCTGTATTTAAAATGCAGTTTAGAATTTTATAGTAAATATGTCATTAGTAGCATGGTGGTTTGTTTTTTTTAATCCCCTTGCAGTTTAGATTTAGCCATTTTGTCTCACTTTCTGAAACTGGGAAGATTGCCAATAAGCTGATTAGCTGATTTTACAGGGCGAGCTGCCTGCGCCTTCTGATAAATCTTTGAATCTGACACTTGAATTCAAAATAATCCCCCACAATGCATTGCTTCAGTAACCAAGAGTGCAAACCGTCTGCGCCAGTTAACACAAATCTAGTAATATAAGTGACAGATTGTGTATAAGTGCATGTATATGAGTGTATGAGGGTGTACATGTGTGTATAAGTGCATGTATGTGAGTGTGTATATGAGTGTGTGTATGTGCATGTATATGAGTGTACGAGTGTGTATGTGGGTGTACATGTGTGTATAAGTGCATGTATATGAGTGTATGAGGGTGTACATGTGTGTATAAGTGCATGTATATGAGTGTGTATGTGGGTATATATGTGTGTATAAGTGTATGTATATGTGTGTATAAGTGTATGTATACTGTATGTGTGTGAGTGTGGGTGTACATGTGTGTATAAGTGTATGTATATGTGTGTGTGGGTATACATGTGTGTATAAGTGTATGTATATGTGTGTGTGTGTGTGTGTGGGTATATACATCTGTGTATACGTGTATGTGTGTGAATGTGGGTGTATATATGTGTTTATATGTGTGTGTTTCCCATATAAGCAGTAAGGTTAATCTGACATTTGCTTCCCTGATTCCATTGACACATTTGTAAATAAGGGAGATTGTGTTTGCCCCTGAAACATGTTGGCTATAGTATAATCATTGTCTTCCACCATTAGTCTGGTGTTTGTGATGTTTTAAGTCACTTTCCGGGTACCCATTGAAGAGGAGTCTTGATCCACATGAGCAGCCTTCCCACAGCAAATTTTCTCTCATCAACTGATTTTGGTCTTTCCATGTTCTGGAATAAATAATCTTTGAAGTCTCAGCACTCCTTTCCATATATCTTTTTAGAGTATTACTTGACGTAATGTCATCGGAAGGGATATTTATCATGTTCATTTGTCTTGGCAGATGGCCGAAGGCCGGCATTGCAAGGTGCACCTCCTGGATGACCGCATCGCTGACTCGCCGCTGCTCTCCCACACCGAAGGTAAGTGGGAAAGAAAAAAAAACATAGCGCAACCATCGGGGCATTTTGGCAAGTACATTACTTGTCAAAATGCCCTGTTTTTTCCGCCCTCACCCGGCAGCGCCCTCAGGCGGCCGCCTGATTTGCCTTGCGGTAGCGCCGGGCCTGGTGTGTCTGATAGTCATACCTCCCAATTGTCCTTCATTTAAAGGGACTGTCCCTCTTTTGCAACCAAATCCCTCTGTCCTCAGCTGTCCTTTTTATGGGCTGATATAAAGATTAATATAAAATGTATAATGTAATATCCAAAGTGTTTTACTGCAATAAAGCTTTTATCTCACCTTTAAATCCTATATTTATATTCCATTTGTTATTATGTAAAGCAAAGTAATTTTGGGTTAAACGGATAATTTTTGTGCAATAATCCTAATTTAAAGTCCGTATTACTAGATGTGTGTCATTTGCCTACGGACATTGTGCTGTAATGTGTCCTCTTTCTCATCTCACTAAGTTTGAGTTATGCTCTTATAGCTGTGGGGATAGATGCTGCAAGGCCCCTACTGTAGTATCTCTGTGAATGTGATGATGTCTCACCATATCTTCACCAGGATTGCAGGAGCGGGCACAGTTCTGGCATCAGTGTCTAGGGAAGAAGAGACAAATAGAAATTATAGTGTAAGGGCACAATGGTGACAAATTACCTTCAGCTTTGTACTTTATTAGAAATATTTATTTATTTATGTTATTGATTTTATTAATAATCATTCATGATTTCAAACGTATTTTCTTTGTATAGTATACAGTATAACTGGAAATGTAGACAGAGACAGACATGTTTCCTTGTTACATTTGCAGGATTAAAAAAACTATGTTTTACTGCAAATTATTCCTTCCCGTAGTGAAAATCAGGAATTATTTTGCGGTACTCCCACAACCTCATCCCCCCCTCCAGTGAAATGTAGAGGGATTAAGAGTTTTTGGAAGACGGTCCCTTTTATCTACAATGTCTGCAATGTCCCTAATGGAATACCCTCACCCACTGGCAAAATACAGGCTGATACATTGGTGATACATTGGTGATACATTGGTGATAAATTGATGATACATTGGTGATACATTGGTGATACATTGGTGATACATTGATGATACATTGATGATACATTGGTGATACATTGATGATACATTGATGATACATTGGTGATACATTGATGATACATTGGTGATACATTGGTGATACATTGATGATACGTTGGTGATACATTGATGATACATTGGTGATACATTGATGATACATTGGTGATACATTGATACTATAATTTTCATAGATGTAACTATTGTATATATTTCTTGTCACAGCCAAAACTCCTCTCACATGAATTGTTGGATCTTGTCGCTTCCCACTTCAATCTGAAAGAGAAGGAGTATTTTGGGATCTCATTTCTGGATGACACGTAAGTCGTTTTCTATAACACCACCATATCTATGTGCTCTGCAGTTCCAGTACAAAGATCCAGGAGAGGAAGACTCCTGCTGTCCTCACTATTACATTGGCTGGCCTTAGACCTGCAAAATGTTGAGCCAGGAATGAGCTTGTGGTAGGAAATCTGCCATGCCCTGTGTTGATTGGAAGCTGCGGCAAGCTTAGTTTGCACCTTACCCGATATGTGGAAGTGGCACGTGTGGTTAAGTACTTTACTCCTTTTCATGATAAGAAAAGTCAGAGTTTGGCCTTGTTGTTTAGATTTTTTTCCACCAAGTTGAAAAATCTCTGAGCTAATGATGATCCTAAAGCTGGCCACACACCTATAGATTATCTGCAGATTTTCTATGGTCAGATGGAAAAGGTGCAACAGATTCCTTCCTCTACGTTAAACTTTGTGGATTAAGGAGTCTCCAACTGGCCAAGCTTCAGTATCTTGCTAGTCGGCGCCGCTGGCTCTCAAAATACCTGAATAATGCCTGCATCCAATCAGATTGTTCAGGTATTGTGACAGCCGGCGGGGCCGACTAGCAAGATACTGAAGCTTGGCCAGTTGGAGACTCCTTAATCCACAAAGTTTAACGTAGAGGAAGGAATCTGTTGCACCTTTTCCATCTGACCATAGAAAATCTGCAGATAATCTATAGGTGTATGCAGGGCCCGATTTCCCACAAGGCCAACTGGGGCCCGTCCTAGGGGCAGCAAGCAGTAGAGGTAACAAAAGATGATTTTCTCTTGGAGATCCGGACTCTAAAAACAATGACCAGTGGGGAAGCCGCCGGTTGTTTTGTACAAGTGATCTCGGCGATGTCACCGAGATTACTTGTATGCAGCCTGCATACAGGGAGGCGCATTGAGGAGCCTGGCCTTGGGGCAGCAGAGAGAGTAAATCCGGCCCTGGGTGTATGGCCAGCTTAAGTAATCAACCCCTGAGATAATGCTACACAGCTCCTACAGGCTAATCATCTCATTCAAATAATGTATGGCCACCTTCTATTTGTTAGAGTCTGCCCTCTGATTTCTCCATTCCAGGTGCTAAAAATGTGCTGGAGTGTAGCACTTGAAGAGATTAGCAGTTGGAAGGAACGATTGGTTTTGGATGTATAATTACTAGATTTTAGTACTGCCAAAGTTTAAAAGTTTGTTGTGATGATCGTTACATTCACACTCCAGTCAAAATGACAAAGGAATGAAACTGTGAGTTGAATATTGGACGCACAGCCTACCAATGCTGAATAGTTTAGTGTTTAATTCAGACATTGATGCACTGCTTCAGTCCTCATCTCCCTTGTGTTAGTAATCTGGTGGTTCTGGAAAACACCAATAGCTGATCCTTAAACACTCCTGGTGATCCTGGAACACACCTCCTGGTGATCCCAGAATGCATCTTCTTGTGATCCAGGAACACTTTTACTGGTGATGGAATACACTGCTAGCTGCCTCTCAAATACAGAAAGCTTGATATAAAAATGGCAGTAAAAGTTAATAAAAAGAAAGAGAGAGAGAGAGTTACATAGTATTTGGGGTTGAATAAAGACATAAGTCCATCAAGTCCAACCCATATAGGTCCACGCATCATTTCATTCTTAGAAATACTTGTACCCCTGGATATTACAGTCCCTCAGGAAATCGTCCAAACGTTTCTTGAACAAATCCACACTCTTAGCTGAAATTACTGCCGGTGGCAGTGAGTTCCAGACCCTAACCGCTCTTACTGCGGTTAGGGTCTGGAGTACTGCGAGAGCTCTAATTGAAATTTCTGACGTGATAATATACAGTTTTGTTCCACAAAACTCCACCTTTTTTCACTAAAAAGCCAAGCAAAGAAATGTGTTCAGACTAAAATGATGTCATCAATCTTCTGCATGCAGGCATGAGGGGGCATTTCCTCAGTCGCATCTCTCCCCAGTGATCAGACTGGAACATTGTAACTTTGCAGCAGGTTGCAAGGTGAGAGGCTGCAGCAGGGGCACCAGGATTTACATGGTTGTGTCACCTCTTTGCTGGCATCTCAGTCCAGGTTCTGTAAGAACTTATCCACTGTAGCCATTTAATTTTATCAGGGGGTGCTGTACAGATACTTTCCTGGGGAAGGGTTAAGCCCCCATTGCACTAGATGCTTCCTATAATGAAGCAAGGTCTTAGACCAGGGCTAGCCAAACTCTGGCCCTCCAGCTTTGGTGGAACTACAAATCCCATGAGGCATTGCAAGAGTCTCACAGCCACAGACATGACTCCCGGAGAGAGATGCATCATGGGATTTGTAGTTTCACCCCAGCTGGAGGGCCGGAGTTTGGCTGCCCCTGTCTTAGACGGAGTGGCTGCGCCAGGCATAATACTAACATATGCTTTATTTCCTCGCCCTGTCTGATTGGAATTCATTAAACTTATTTGGGATAATTAGGCTGTAAGTGCTGGCTAAGTGTTGGGCCGCGCAGAATGACCCATTTCATTTCACTGGCTATTACTGAACAAGATGAGCTCTTGAGCGGAGGCGACGAATTCCCTCATCTGTGACCCCACTCTTAGACCTCGAAAATTAATAACCGTTTTCTGCAATAATTGGATTCTGTGCTCGCTTCTCATTCTGTCTTCCAGGCTGTCTGTGGCTGTGCAGCTGCTGAGTCCCGCCACGACCCTGCTGGTCTGATTAGCAGAATGTGATAATGACTAGACATGTAAGCTGGGGAATTCAATTCGGTTCGGGTTTCGGATTCAGATGAAATCCGAATTGTCGTTAGTTCCGGATGAGTTTACGAATATTCGTTACGACTACCACAGAAAACCAGATACAGATATTAATACTAAAGCTGAGGCTCCCGGACCCGAATGGCATTCGGGATCCGAATTTCCGATTTGCATTTGGGAGCTCCTGATTGCCATTCGGGTCTGGGAGCCTCAGCTTTAGTATGATATGTACCCTGCTTCCCTGAAAATAAGACCTACCCCGAAAGTAAGACCTAGCACTATTTTTCAAGATTCCTGTAATATAAGACCTACCCCGAAAATAAGACCTAGTTTGGTGGTAGCATGTGAGGGGGAACGTGAAGAGCAGGAGAGATGGTGTCAGCCTGCAGGGACATACTGTATTAAGGGGATGACGGGGGACTTCCTCCGGCCAGCGCAGTGACAGGGAGCACTCCAGTACCATACTTGCCCAACTACTGTCCCCCTGAAGGCACTGCTTAATGTAATGGTACTGTAGTGTACTGTATTGTGTACCGGTAAATGGTACCGTACTTTACTGCGCTGTCCACTGTCTGATGTCCCCACCGCTGCACCGCTGATAGCACTGTCCCTGGTGGCAAAGCATGCCAGCGCTGTAGAAAGCAAGGCTGCGGCGGCGGAGGGAGCAGTGCCGCATTAGCAGATACTTCCTCGCCGGTATAGCGCCGGTTACTGTGACAGGCGGAGTGATACCAGATAACGTTTGGATTGTTGTACATTTTGTTGCACAGTAAAAAAAAAAAAAATAAGACATCCCCTGAAAATAAGACCTAGTGTGTTTTTTGGGGGCAAAAAAATATAAGACAGTGTCTTATTTTCGGGGTAACGGTATATACTGTATATGGCGCCCATGTTGCCGTAACAAAAATTGATGTTCAGACCCATTCGAATGCATTAATCCGAAAAACACATCTGATTGGCCAGAAAAGTCACATGTCCCATTCAGTTTCTTTTTTGAACGAAATTCAGACGGGATCCGAAATTCGGAAACAGAAATTCAGATTCGGACACATTGGGATTCGGAAATTCGTATGTGTCCGAATGTCTATCTAACATCTAATTGACGCCTGCCGGTGGCCATCTTAGTGATGGACGCCAGCAGAGAGAGGAGGGGATGTTCACCCGGGGGAATGAGATATGCTGCCGGGTCCCCTCCTCTCTCCTGATACTGTCGCGCTCTTGGTCCATGACCGAGTGCCCGACCTTTTAGAGGGGGTGACACCAAAATGACTGTCAGTCATTTTGATATCACACCTCCAATGGTGTCACCCGGGTGCGGGCCACACCCCCCGCACCCCCTTGTGACACCACTGACTCCAGGCAGATATAAAAGACTCACATTGATGCAGCTAGGTATTAATTGATCAATAATTCAATGTATTTCTTGAAATCAAACTACAAATGACTTTGTATCAGCCTTGGGAACCTCCCATGCACTAAGACTGGGGGAGGGAGGGGCAGCACTGGAGCTAGTCAGGTTTACTGCATGCAAATGTGCTGATAGGAAGAGAGAACAGAGTGAGCAGAGGGATGAGCTAATTAGTCTACTGCTGCTATTTCACTGTCCAATCAGCAGGCTGGTAAAGTAGAAAGGACACCCGGATTAAATCCGAATGGCAAACCGACATTTAATTACAAAGGAAGCACATAGTTAATGAGAATCGAATTTAATTTCTGGGGAAATTATTCATCGTAGCCCGCCATAGAGCGTTCGTATGTTCCCAGAACGGCCACGAACAAACGGCTTACATGAAACGCACCCACATGGTATTAATATTTAAGGAGTCTGACATTCTCTTCTCTTGGAATAGAACCGGCTAAGATGAATCAATTAGCAGCGGTTTATATGTAAAGCGAGGCTGCTATAATTACTTCTTTGAATAATTTAGGAGAAATTAATAAGGGCCGGGTGTCTGGCTCTGGGGGTATTGTACCGCCAGGCTATTCATACACCGTGCCAGCAATTTGCTGCTATTGATAGCGGCTCTGGAAAAAAAAAATGAGGGTAAACTGACTTACGCCATGATGTTTAATCTTTGCTGCACAGTACGCGGCGATATTGTTTAGGGAAAATTTTTTAATCTTGATAAAACAAGAGTCTACGTGATTTTCAGCTCTCGAGGGGCAATTTGTGAATGCAGCTCGTACTTTACTGAGCGGTATTCCAGAAGTCAAATGGTCGGTACGTGAGGTTGTCAGAGGGAGCATGGCGAGCCCTTGAGCCTTAAAGTGGAACTCCAGGAATGATCTCTTATGGGTACTTACATTCATCCAGCTTGGCACAATGTAAGTATCCATATCTGACATCCTGAGGGCCGCTGGGGATGCTGATAATCATTGTAGTAGTCCGCGTTGCATATAGTGATAGCCATGATCTTCCAGCTGCGGCTCTATTGACATCTCTTTCGGCACAGAGAGTTGCTTTGAGCTCCCCCACCATTCTGAGAATAAATTGCATTTTTTTAAATAAATACAAGGGTTCTCTGGTTGGACGAGGTGGTGACATCATCCTCTCCTCCTAGTCCAATCAGAGAATGCCTTGTATTCATTGGAAAAAAGGCGTTCTGTGAATGGCGACAGTGCTCAAAGCAACTTCCTGTGCCCAAAGTGCAGAGGGGAAGCCAAAGGAGCCCCAGCTGGAAGAGACCACCTATCACTTTATGCTCAAAGCTACTTCCTGTGCCTAAAGTGCAGAGGGGAAGCCAATGGAGCCCCAGCTGGAAGAGACCACCTATCACTGTATGCTCAAAGCAACTTCCTATCCCCAAAGTGCAGAGAGGAAGCCAATGGAGCCCCAGCAGGAAGAGACCACCTATCACTGTATGCAATGCAGACTACTAAAGTTATTTTCAGCATCCCTAGTGGCCCTCCAGATACCAAATAAGGATAGATCGAGCCAAGCTGGCCCAATGTAGGTTCCCATAAAGGATCATTCCTAGAATTACACTTTAATGTGAACTTGAACTCAAACAGTGAAGATTTGTTGTTGTATAGGGAATATCTAGAAATGTTCATTATGTCTAAGAAACACAGTTTTTCTTGAATTCCTCATGAAAAATAGCCATTCACTTCCTTTGCCTTGAGCCTCATAGATGTATATCTGCAGTATGAGAGCTTCTAAGGCCCTGGGAGCCAATCTGTGGCCTAGGATGGGTGCAGGTTGACGTGCCCCTACATTACTAAAGCTCTGACAGGAGGAAGCAAAGCCTTGCTCCTCTACCAAGTTGGCCACCTCCACTAGAGACATCATGGAGCTCTATGCATGGTGAGCCAGTAATGGGGAAATGATCAACTGCAGTGAACCTACATGCAATCCTGCACTCTTCCTTGCTTGCCCAGCTTCCACTGTACCGACCTTTTAAAAGTGATTCTGTTTCCAACAAACTTTGGGGATACCCACTTCTGTCATGTCCCTATGTTACTACAAGGCACACCAGTGACATGGGGGTCAGCCTGAGAAAACACAGACTGAGACAAAGGACTGAAGTTTGCACCGTCGTGCACAAGACAGCAATGATGTGATGTTTCCAATATTTCTATATTGACAGGGTTCCTTTAAAACAACCCTGGCACGGTACATAAAACATATGTATCCCAGGAGAACTAAAAATCAGGGGGCTTGCATATGCAGTTACAAGTGCTAATGAACCTCAATTGAGCTCTGGCCTTGCCTATGATGGAGAGGAGTCCATGTTGGATTGTGGGGCGCCATGGTCTCAGTATGCACTCCAGACTGACACTTAAGCCAAGGACTGTGAGTAGTTTGTGGTGAACACAATTATCATTACTGAATTTTGAATGTGTTTTATTTTCTCCCACAGAGGGCAATACTCCTGGCTACAGATGGAACAGAGAGTGCTTGACCATGACTTGCCAAAGAAACCGGGTGCGGTAACGCTTTACTTTGTGGTAAGGTACGTCATCTCTCATCTCCTGTTTCTACGGATGCATCTTCATACCGGGTTGATTAATTGGTTAATACATATATATATATATTTATATTGAACTCCAGGCAGATGTAAAATACACATATTGCAGTCAAGGATGTTGTCCTTGATTAATCACACAATTGTGCAGCAGCACAGTTCACAGATTGATTTTGGTTCTATTTGTTTCTCCATTGATCACAATTCAAGTCACTGAGCTAGTCACAGGCGGTTTTTCATGAGTGGCAGGGGAGGAAAGTAAAGGTGAGTATACACTGCTCGTAGAGCAGACCCTGCATAGTCAAAGTACAAGTTTGCTTTTAAAAGAGAACTATCGGGTAAGTGTTTTTCCCCATAGTTCTCTCAAGGGTCACGGGAGGACATATACTAGCGTCCTCCCGTGACCCAAAGCTCAGTATATAGTGAGCTATAGCTCGCGGTATACTGAGACGGCCGCAGCTTGGACGGATCCGGACATTACTGTCGGGATCCACCCAGCTGCGTGATTGACAGCGAGCTCTGCCTATCGAGAGGCAGAGCCAGCTGTACCCGCCCCCTCCCACTCCGTTCCGCCAGTCACTGCTGGAGGATCGGGGAGGGGGGTATCCCTGTAGGGAGCCGTGTGTCAGTCACGGCTCTCTGCAGGGAGATGATCGGGAAGTGAGCGAGTGACGGTATGTGTTTGCTCACTTCCCGATCTTTCGAGCCGCCGTGTGACAGCTTCATTGTCACACGGCGGCTCGAACTTTGAGGATGAGTGGAAATCACTCACCTCATAGTTCTCCTTTAAGTAAGGCAGCCATAAGGGAAATATGCGGGCTGCTACTGTGCACCTTCTTCTGATAACACAGATTCAGCATGACAGCCAGGCAACCAGCATTTTCAGAGTGAGAGGTCATCATTTAAAGCCAACATGTTAACTATGTGAAAGGTTTCTTGTAACGTGTATGTGGTGCAAAAAAAACAGTTTTTTAAAAAACTTTTACATAGAGTACAGAATGATTACGACCCCAGTTTTTTTTAATGTTGTCTATATCATATGGTGGAGATTTCCCCTCACTCCTTGTCCCAAAGACAAAGCAGGAAGTAAGAGGAGAACTTTCCGAAGTAAGGGAAAATCCCCTCTTAGACAGTTTTTTTCCCCAGAACAGGTTTCCCCATTGCAAAATTTCCTCTCACTTCCTGTTCCTGTAACAACTCAAAAATTGTGGTTTTCCCATTACTATACCCGAGACTGTTGACACAGGACTGAAGGGTGAATCTCCCCAGAGACTTGAGAAACTTAGGGATTCTAATGCTTTCCACATTCCATCCCAATTTGTTTTCCTTTAAAGTGTTGGAGAAAGTACATTTGGGGGTTATTCACGACGGAGCCGAAGGAAGTAGCTTTGGCTGATTGTTTGGCTCGCTTCGGCCGCCTGAGCCCTTCGGTTCAGTCAAACCGAAGGGCTGCTGTACGGGCTTTTCACTATAGCCCATAGAGCAGCCGAAGGCAGCCGAGCAGCTCAGCCGAGTTGAACCCATATGCTTCGGCTGAGTCGTATTCACAGCCGGAGCGTGGAGAATGGTCGGCCGAAGCCAACCAATCGCCATGCAAATGACAGTTGGGCGGAGCCAGCCGTGATCTCACGGCTGGCTCCGCCCAGTTGTAATGACAGATCAGTATCCTCAAATGACCTGAGGACACTGATCTGTCATTAAACAATAACAACTGGGCG
>NW_017306464.1:1075998-1083987 GCF_000935625.1 Nanorana parkeri | reverse complement strand
CGTGTGGTTGTGCATGCATGCATCATTTTTTTTTCTCTTTTCTTTAATATATATATATTTTTTTATTTTTTTTTACATTTTTTTAAATAATTTTTCAAAAAATGTTCTTTTTCCATTCATTTAACTTTTCTATTCGGCTTGCTACCTCTGAGGTACCGAGCAGAATACCGCTCGGTGGCATTCGGCTATTCGGTTACTGCCGTTCGGCGCCTATGAGAAATGGGGCGAACAGCAGCCACTGAGCTGCCGGAACTTTGACTCAGCCAGATGTTGGATCGGCTGGGTCGAACTCCTTCTGCATTTCGGCTGAACGAAGGCGGCCGATGTACGGCTGACTTTAGCCAATGTACGGCTGTAATCAGCCGTACAAGGCTGAAGTGAACACCTGAACAGCGTTCGGCTCACTTCACTTCGACTCAATTATTCACTCGGCTGCCTTGTGAATAACCCCCTAAATGTTTTATTACATTAGTGACCAGCAGGGTGTGCTACATGCCTAACATGTGTGCTGCTGTTGTCATCTTTAATTTCGGCTTTCTATGCAGTTTGCTATGGGTGTTAGTCACCAGAATTGTAGGGTTGTGGCGATATCTTTAGTCAGCAGGATGAACCGGTAACTTCCCTGTGAACTGGGTCAGAGAGCCTGAACAAAGGGGAAAAGCTGGATGTAATCAGGTGGTGGCCATCTTATGAAATGTCATGATTATTGGTCACATAGTCATAAGGGTTAAAGGATTTTTCCATCTTCCTCCAGATCTGGGTTTGGGCTGCAGCTGTCCGGTACTTAAAGGAATAGTTTACTTTTTTAGAGTTTGTATCATTGTTCCTTGAGCCTGTGACATGGAGCGGTGTCCGCTGCTTATCTGTGACCTGCTGCGGTCCTGCTGCCACTGATGAGTAAAAGGAAGATTTCTGTTTTTTTTAGTATAAGTATAGTATATTATTTTTAGTATACAGTAAGGTTGGGTATCAGTAGAGTGATAGCTAACAATCTATGTAGGGGATTCAGGGCCTCTTTCCTCTTGCTGGTGATCCCTTTCCTTCCTTCCTCTCCCTTCTTATTTCCCTCCTTTCCCTTTTTTTTCTTTCATCCCTCTTCCTTCCTCCTTCCCTTCTGTGCTTCCCTCCCTATCTTCCGTCCTTCTTTATTTCTTCCTTCCCTCTCCCTTCTTTCTTCCTTACCTCCTTCCTTGCTTTCCTCTCCCTTCTTCCTTCCCTCCTTCTTTTCCTTCTTCAATCCCTCTTCCTTCTTTCCCTCTCCCTTCTCTCCTTCCTTCCCTCCATCCTATCTTCCTTCCTACCCTCCATTCTTCCCTGTCCCTTCTTTATTCCTTCCTTCTTCTTTCCCTCCCTCCTACCTTCCTTCCCTTCTTCCTTCCCTGTCCCTTCTTTCCCTCCTTCCTAATGTCTCCCTTCTTCCTTCCCTTTTTTTCTTCCTACCTTCCTTATGTCTCACTTCTGTCCCATTTTTCTTTCTTCATTTCCTCTTTTCCTTCCCTTGTTCCTACCTTCCTTCGGTCCCTCTACCATCATTCATCTCTTTTCTTCCTTCCCTGTCCCTTCTTCCTTCCCTCTCCCTTCCTTCCTTGCTTCCTTCTTTCCCACCTTCCTTCCTCTGCACCTTCCTTTCCAAAAAGAAAGGTCAGGAAAAGCAGCCCCCCCTACTTCCATCATAGTATGTGTCACCTTTGCCTGACTCCTGCCTGTATCAGGGCAGTGAAGCTTCACTTCCTCAGCTTCACTCTGAATGATGCCTCTGCCCTTTCAGCTGGCATGAATCCCAGGAACCAGAGGATGTCGTCTCCACCTGAGATTTTTTTTTTATAACAGTTTCCCTTTCACGGTATATTCTGGTCTAAACTAATAAGGATGGAAGTCCCCGCTGTGCGTTTTATATGGAAGAGTTGCAGGACAGCTTGTCTTCCATGTAGCCACTTCTCACAGGCCGGCGGGAGCACACAGCAGCTTGTTATCCAGCATTGGAGAAGTGTCGTCTCCTAATCAAAGGGAAGCAGAGTCCCCAAACTGCGCCGCGCCTGCCATGGAAAGAGCCCCCCGAGTGTCGTCTCTTTGTATTGTTACCACTGCAGGGAACACATAATGAAGACATTGTTAGCACTCTGTACAATGCGGACACAATGCCGGGACACAGAACGCTGCCTGTTGGCTGATCATTAGTGACAAAGTCTTCCCGTATATCTCAAGCCAAAACGTTTTCATTTTGGATAAATGCCATCTGTGTCCCATTCGGGAGGTTCTCGTATCACCTACCCTGCGTTACAGTGCGGCAGGTGCGTTGCATGCACTACTTTTTTTCAGCCGCACCATGACGTGTGGTATTACAGTACCACGAGTTGCAGTGCAGTTGATCCCATTGTGACCAGATGGTGCGTTTGGGGTGCCATGCAAATGAATGGCAGCGCACTGCGCCTGCAGCTCTGTAACGCAGAGTCAGTTAGTTGCATGGTACCGTGCGTTAATCGGTTTGGCATTTCATAGCCGTCCTAGGTTCATATGTGGCCCCCTTGACTAAATTAATTGCCTACCCCTGCAGTATCGCTACCACCGCACTGCAAGGGTTAAGTACTGGTTTTGTCTAGGAGGGGGTAAATAAAGCAGTTTTACTCACCTGAAGCCTGGGTCCCAGTGCAGTCACCGCTCACCTCTCTCCCCCTCTTCTCTGGCTACGGAACATCCCCCAGTGTCCTCACATCCAATGTAAGTCAATGGACCTGTATTAGATGTGATGACACCACAGGAGATGGTCTAGCAGCCTGTATCTTCTTTATTTGAGCCCCCATAGACCAAAATGAGCACTTAACCCTTGCAGTGCTGGGGTAGCCCCACTGCAAGGGGATGTTTTCTAAAATACCCAGCGTTCCTCTTTAAATAAATGTTTTGATTGCACAAAAACAGTAAAAAATCTTATCAGGGCCTCATGCACACGGGTGCACGTAAAATACTGGGGCGTATTTCCTTCCCGAGGAACCAAGGGTTGTGCGTATAGCCACCCACATATATAATTGGCTGTACTGCAGGTATACTTCATTACAGTCTGCATTCAGGGCATATGTTTATCCACATGCATGAAAGTACCGTCATATACCCCCCTTTGGAAAGTCATTGATGTCTATGGGCATCTCTATGCAGCACCTGTGGTTTCCTTGGTGGGAAAATACACCCAAATTTCACATGTACGCCCCCCATGCGCCTGTGTGCCTGCGTCTGTATTGCTGGTTTTCTGGCTTTATAGAAATAAATATGATAAAAGTCATATAATTTTCTTTCCGCTCTTCTCTTCCCATCCATCCGTATTACAAACAAGTTATTGAGATCTTTAGAAGTCATACTGGTACCTAATGGGACTGGTGATGATGGGGGTTATGGGGACATACTGGGACATACATTGATGGTCCGTAATCGTGAAAAGGTTGAGAACCCCGATCTAAACTATCACAGCAAGATTGCTTGTTCAAACAATCCTTCACCGTCCAGCATCTGACTCCGGAGATAAGGAGCAAAAGTGAGCGCAATGTTTCCCAGGGCACATAAACACACTTGTGAGGAGACATATACATATCACGTCTGCTTTACATATGGGTGACGACATGTTTACCTTCCATGTGCAGTCAGGCAGCTCACATTGTGTAGACAGGGGAAAGTGTTTCACAGGTTGTACAATCAGATTGCAACATTTATGTCCAGCTTTACAACATTAAATATGGACAGAAAGGAAGGAAGGGTGAGGAAAGGAAGGAAGGAAGGGAAGGTAGGAAAGAGGGTAGGGGGATGGAAGGAGGGAAGGAGAGAGGGGAGGAAGGAAGAAGAGAGGGAAGAAGGTGGGAAAGGGAAGGAAGGAATTAAAGAGGGAAGAAAGGGAGGAGGGAAGGAAGATGGGAGGGGAGAAGGGAGAGGGAATGGAGAGGAGGAAGGGAGAGAAGGAAGGAGGGAAGGGAAATGAAAGGAGGAAGGAAGAAGAGAAGGCATAAGGAAGGAAGGTGGGAAAGGGAAGGAAGGAATTAAAGAGGGAAGCAAGGGAGGAGGGAAGCAAGGGAGGAGGAAAGGAAGGAAGATGGGAGGGGAGAAGGAAGCCGAGAAAGAGGGAAGGGAGGGAAGGAAGGAGAGAAGGAAAGGAGGGAGGGAAGGAGAAAAGGAAGGAAGAAAAGAAGGAAGGAGAGGAGGAAGGAAGGAGGGAGAGAAGGGAGGAATGAGGAAAGCATAGAAGAGTAAAAGCAGAAAAAAGATCTATGAGTCCATCATGTCTGCCCCCTTTTGTTTACCTTCCATGTGCAGTCAGGCAGCTCACTTTGTGTAGACAGGGAAAAGTGTTTCACAGGTTGTACAATCAGATTGCAACATTTATGTCCAGCTTCACAACATATTATTTGACAGTCATTATTGATTTCCCAAACCCTGTCATTATATACAGAGAAAGTACGCAGGAGGGGGCAGATTATCGGTGTGTGGCAGTCTTCCGGTTACTCATCTGCCTCTGGGAGTCATGGTGGTGGCACCCATTCTGCTGCAACACCTTTCCAGGGCACTCGGTGAACTTGACCCAAGAATCCATTATATAATATCTAGGGGAAAGGGGATCTTGTTTAGACAAGGAGACTGGTTGAACTGGTTTTGCAGGTTTAGAAGCAAGTTTGATCCATCGTAACTTAAGACTTGGAATTAAAATCGAGAACAGTGAGCCAAGCCCGGTCACAACAACTTCATTCACCACCCCTGATTTACTGGGCCTTGTCACTGACAGTACAACAGAGTGAGAACAATACTTCTAGGGCCATTATTTATGGTCAACTCTGACCTGTAAAAACTTTGAAAGTGTCGCCTTTAGACAAATTTGGGGGCCATTCTATGCAATTTTGAAGCCTCAGGTGATTTTTTTTTTGTCATGCAAACTCCACCTAAGCAGCTCAACGAGTAAATCACCTATCCCTAACATTAACCGATGATAAAAACAAAATCATGGAGGTATGAAGCGCATGAGAGCGCCACGGATAAATTGTTAAGTCAAGTTGATTTTTATTTTGCCCAAAAGGAAGTCACAAGAAAACCCAAAGGGTTTCAGAGGGCGTTGGGTTTTTCTTGTGACTTCCTGTTGTGCAAAATAAAAATCAACTCTCCATATATCTTAGACTACTCTGGGACCCCCCCAAGGATACTCCAACCCACATACTGCACTTTCTGTTGACTTTTGTCCTGCGTTAACCCATCCATTTCCAGTATGAAGCCGGCCTTACGTTACCATGGAAACAACAGCTCCATAAGACACAAACACTCCTCAGTTTGGAGCATTACCTCCATTGAGTCTGCAAGATCAAGTTTTCAACAAGCTGCAAGAATCTGCCTGTTCGCTGCCCCGCAGCCTTTTTTCTTTCCCGAGCATGAAACTGACACCGCCGCGACCTTTCACCATCCGACCGCAGACAAGAAAGGCGACTGTTCATTATTTCATATTCCTCACATCTTTACACTTTTCTGCTGGTTAGATGATAAAAACAGTTCAGGGGGGAACGGCTTGAGTTTCTTGCCCATTTCACCTCAGGGTCTCCAAGAGATTGAATTATCGAACGCACGAACACAGCACAACGAACGTCCACTACAGTTTAACTGTTTCTGATGGCGGACAGTAAAAATAGTCAATTATTTCTGGGCAATGAGAAATGCCGGCGGATTCAGATGTCCACGTCTACATTCTGTTCATCGTAAGAGGTGGAAGGTAGGGATGAGCTCAGGTTCGGACTGAACACAGTGAGGAGCTCCTCCCAAATATGGAAGGAGTTCCTCTCGAACCCAGAAGGAACTCCTCCTGAACCTGTAAGGAGCTTCTCCTGAACCTAGGAGGATCTTCTCCTGAAACCGAAGGGAGCTCATCCTGAACCCAGAAGGAGCTCCTCCTGAACCTGGAAGAAGCCTGTTCCGAAACCCAAAAAACGCTCTTCCTGAACCTGGAAGGAGCTCCTCCCAAACCTAGAAGAAGCTCCTCCTGAAACCGAAAGTAGCTGATGCTGAACCCAGAAGGAGGTCCTCTCAAACCAAGGAGGAGGTCCACATGAACCCAGAAGGAGCTTCTCCTGAACCCGGAAGGAACTCCTTCGGAACCCGGAAGAAACTTCTGAACCTAGAAGGAACTCCTTTTAAACCCGGAAGGAGACCCTCCAAAACCCATAAGGAGCTCCTCTAGAACCTGGAAGGAGCACCTCCCAAACCTGGAAGAAGATTGCTCCGAACCCAGAAGAAGCTCCCCCTGAAACCGAAAGGAGCTCATCCTGAACCCAGAAGGAGCTCCCCCTGAACCTGGAAAGGAGTTCCTCCTGACCCTTTAAAGAGCTTTTCTTGAACCCAGAAGGAGCTCTTCCTTAACCTGTAAGGAGCTCCTCCTGAACCCAGTAGGAGCTCTTCCCAAATCCATAAGGAGCTCCTCTTGAACCCGGAAAGAGTTCCACCTAAATATGAAAAAAAATCTAAATGTCATATTTGAGTAAATGGCTGATTTTGTTAATGCTATTTTGGGTGAGTTTTCCCTTTAAACGGTTAACACGTTTGTGTTGTAATGTGTTATACTTTTTGCCTTTAGCCATCATCCTGGAGAGAGCTCAGCGCATAGGCTGATATGGGTATACACATGTCATGGCCGTCGCACACGGTTGTCTGAAATGTAATAGAAAACCAATTTATCGCTGAATGGAATTTCTCTCTGCCGCAGAAGGAATAGACGGGACTCAATTTACATGTCTTACATTTCTCCCTGACAAGTGATTTTTAAATGAGCCTTTTTCTTCTCCATCGAAATAAAATTGTTGTCTGACAACAGCGGGGTGTTAAGTTAGAATCTCGCAGCGTTCTAACCTGTAATTTCAGTACGCCGTTCCTCAGGTTTTACTATCCACAAAAATGTTATCTCATTTTTTTAAAGTGTTTCCTTAAAGGTTGGGAGAAAAACATGGAGGTTGTCGCTGCTGGCCCCTCCTTCTGAGAATACTGAAGGAGGGGCCAGCATTAATCACGAATGATCCACATAATGACAACAGCTTACACATCTACATAACAATGACATGTTATAATGACACATCCCCCATTCTCATTAGCATGACATGAAATCAGTGGGGTTAATCTTATCAGTCTGTAGCATATGGGGATTCTATGTCTTGTTCTGCTTTAATTAATCCATTCGGTCGCAGAGAAGCGAGACTCATCCTCTAATCTACAGTAGTGGACCACAAGGGTTGTCACAGATCGCAGCCCTGCACTTATCTCTATACTACATTGGCTTAATGCTGTCAGTTCCGCCAGTCGTGTAATATTATTAGGACACGGGAGCCTCATATACACAAAGCATAAAAGTCAGCATTCAGTTTATTAGAAATGGATGGCATTATGTCTTTTTTGTGTGTCTTTACATAAATAAAGTTGTTGTTTTCATAAAACTGAACTTTAGTTACTCATTATACAGCACTGTGATCATTAGCATATTATTAAATGTATGTTTTAAATGCAAGCAGTGTAAGTACCCGAATGTGACCTGGTATCAGCTTCTTGCAGCCCCTACACAGCAGGGATGAAGTGTGAGAAGAAGAAGCAGTACAAGGAACCAATCAGTTCATGTGCTGACAAAAGCATGCTGATAGGAGGAGAAAGCAGAATGAGAAAACCTCTGCTGTCTTGCAATCACATTTTTTTGGGGGACCATTCTTGCCTCATCTCTTCATTAATGAACTGCTTCTCCTTTTACTGTCCAGTCACAAGTTGGGGGCTTTTCCGGGACAACCTAGGTCTGAGGGGAAGTGGGTTGAATGATGATGGTTATCAGACATAGGACATCCAGTGGCAAAGTTTGGATAGGGGGAGGGGTTCTACTCCAGATAGGACCAGCACAATATAAATACCTGTAATAAATAATTGGATGGTGGGGGGTCCTACTTCAGATGGGACCAGCACTATATAAATACCAGTAATAAATAATTGCATGGTGGTGGTGGT
>NW_017306464.1:1067852-1075978 GCF_000935625.1 Nanorana parkeri | reverse complement strand
CTGTAACTGTAATAATAAATAATATAATCTAAAGGGAAGACTGATGAATGGCCTGGTGACAGGGTCTCTTTAACCTGTCACTTGCCATAGTAGACCTGTACACAATACTTCAAATGTATTATTCAGGACACAATAGTAGTAAGCATTTACTTTGTGTTTGCTCTTTGTTCTTAGCCTCACCTCTGGTCAGAACAATGAATAGTTTTTCGACTGTAACAACTGTAAATGCTTCTCGCAGACACGGGCTGTGGTCATACCTCCTCTGCACACATGAAAAATAACTTGTTTCCTATTTCTTCCTCCTTTCAGGTTTTACATTGAAAGTATAACGTTTCTGAAGGAGGTCACAACTGTTGAATTGTTCTTCCTGAATGCCAAGGCCTGCGTGTTCAAGGTAACATTTATCAAATATTTTTTGCACATATCAGAAGAAATAAGGGGTACGCCCGCGTCTGTTAAGGTGGCCATACACTTGGCGTTCTATTCTCATTCAGTACGTGGGTTCATTTCATGCTAAATATCGTGTATAGAGAATCCTCCTCTGCCAGGGTATTGTATTCTGACACTTGAACATCGACTGCAGCTTATTGGCTGTCGTCACTGTTTGCCTGCCGATTTTAGGACCAGCTCCTTCAACAAAAGTCGATCGAATTTTCTTAAAAAGGAGTGGTGCCAGCAGGATCACATATGCCTTGAATTGTGTCCTGATTCAAGCACTACATGGCCAGGTTTTAGGTTTCCATGTTTTCTCTCTTCCTATTTGTATCTCTCCCTCGGTTGGTGTTTCTCTGCACGATAGTTTCTGGACAGTTTAAATTGTTTTTAGGATTAGGAGCCTCCTACGCTTTAGAGCTTCCCCCCTCCCTTTCATATCAGAGTCCTCCTTTACATCAAGAGCCCTATTCACATCAGAAGCCCCTCCTTCACATCAGAAGCCCCTTCTTCACATAAGTAGCCCCCCTTTACATAAAAAGCTCCTCTTTCACATCAGAAGTCGCCCTTTAAATCAGAAGCCCCTCCTTCACATCAAAGCCCCCTCTCCCTTTCATATCAGAATACTCCTTTCACATCAGAGCCCTATTCACATCAGAAGCCGCCCCTTTACATCAGAAGCCCCTCCTTCACATTAGAAGCCTCCCCTTTACAGCAGAAGCCCCTCCTTCAAATCAGAAGCCGCCCCTTTACATCAGAAGCCCCTCCTTCACATTAGAAGCCTCCCCTTTACAGCAGAAGCCCCTCCTTCAAATCAGAAGCCGCCCCTTTACATCAGAAGCCCCTCCTTCACATCAGAAGTCCCTCCTTTACATCAGAAGCCCCTCCTTTAAATCAGAAGCCCCCCTTTACATCAAAAGCCCCTCCTTCACATCAGAAGACCCCCTTTAGATCAGAAGCACCTCCTTTACATCAGAGTCCCCCCCTTTAGATCAGAAGCTACCATTTCACATCAGAGTCCCCCCATTTACATCAGAAGCCTCCTTGCCCCATGGAAAGGGCATGATGCTGTGTTTTCCTGGGAAATAAATTAATGTGTGCTTGGGGAGTGGGACAGAGAAAGGCTGGGATTTATGATGTTCTGTAGTCCAGGAAGCAGGGCTGACAACGCTGCTGGGAAATTGAGTGCAGAAAAGGCATTGTGTTGTCAGACCAAAGTGAAATACATGTCAGGCAGATCTATAGGTATTTTTTGTACTTGCAGCATATTCGACGGGATAAAACATGGAGACGTGCATGTATTGCAGAAATGTGCTGAATCTGTTTTTTATTTTTGCCCTCACATACACTTTAAGCCTGCTACATTGTAGCCATTAGTGACCCGCCTCCCTTTTCCCGATATTACACAGCCGCTAAGGAGCACATTTCAATCTAAACCCTAAAGAACACAATGCGGTTGATTTACTAAAGGAGTGATGTCTGTCCACCTTGCAAAGTGAATGTTTACTTTGCAAAGTGTGTATTGACTTTGTAAAATGAATGTTAGTAAATAAAGAGAACCAGTATGCACTTTGAATACATGATTCTGCACGAGGAGAATTTAAAGAAGGAACTCCAGGATTTGTTAAAGTTAGCCATCGCAGTGCGGCTACCCCTGAACTGCAGGGGTGCACTGATCATTTTGGTCTAGGGGTGAAAATAAAGAAATACTCACCTGATTTTCGGTATCTGGCTGCTAGACCGGTTCCTGCAGCCTCTTCTCCCCCGGGCTCTGGTGGTCTAAGAACCTGTGATGTCATCACATCTAACACAGTCCATTGGACGTGAAGATGCCAAGGGACATAACAGAGTAGAGGGGGAGAGAGGTGAGCGGTCACTGCCACGGGGCCGAGGATCGGGTGCGTATATCTTCTTTATTTTGGCCTTAGGCCAAAATGAGCATTTCACCGCAAAAATCCTGGATTTGTTCTATAAAAGAAGGAAAAGGATTTTATTTTGTTAGCACGCAATGGGGCATTCAAAGTGAGCACAGCTTCCCCTTATTTACTAAGATTGCTAAGTGAGCAGCTTCCACTCCTTTAGAGACCATTCACACCAGGGCGGCTGCGGATCAGCGCGGTTTCCGCGCTGATTTTAAAAGGGAGGTTTTGGGAGTTTTTAATTGCGTTTTAGCACTGATTAGCGCGGTTCCATTGAAAGCTGTATGGAAATCGCAGTGATCAGCACGGCAAAAATAGTGCAGGGAGCAATTCGGGCGGGGGGGGCGGTTCGGATCGCTCTGAGCCGCACGGTCGCATGAACGCTCCCAATAGCAATGTATGGGATCCTTCATGTAGGCGGATCCGCGCGTCCGAACCGCCCTGGTGTGAACGGGGCCTTAGGCCTTGTTTACACCTGCGTTGGACTTTTACTGCCGCACCAGTGCGGATCACTTTTCAGAGCGCGGTTGAACGAAGGTGTGCAGATGTTCAGCAGTCCGCTGCTGAGTCCCTGCTGGGAGAGGAAGCAAGTTAAGCTGAGCTACTGAGCAAGCAGCACTGCTGCCTCCTGTTTTTTGTTTTTAAGTGCCAATGGGGATTTTGCATTGCAATACTGTAACGCAACCGTGTAGTAAGCGGTTTGCACGTAGTTGCAGCATGGTCTCATTGACTGCTGTATAGAATATGCTGCGGCCACAAAGCAAAGCGTCTGGGCATGTGCGCAAACCTGAGTGCCCTCCATGTTATGTTTTAGCAGGGTGGTTGGGGGGGGCATAAAAAACAACTAAAACATAACATGGCGGGCGCTCAGGTTTGCACACATGCCACAACAGCAAACTCTGGAAGGTGGACAAGTCAGGAACAACAGATCCGTAGCTGTCCATCATCCTCTTTTATCAGCGGTTATACTTGGATGGCAGTTCAGAGACGATTCCGCAGGTCTAACACACAATTTGTGACGCAGAGCGATTTTCCATCAGCAGGAGTTGGGACGTTGGCAGCTCAGACTCGGCCGGCTGCAGGTGTGCGGTGAACGTGGCGGTGAACGGCGTTGTAAATGACTATGTCAGTCCAACCGATTCAAGGTTTGAAAGATGCAGAACGTGAGCGGGGTGAAGGTCAATCCTGCAAGAGTCTGCATTCACTGACTGAGCGGGTTCAGTGTCAGCCCCTCCCTCTCATGTATGATCTGCCGTGTGCGGCTTGCGTCACAATTGTTACTGTATAGCTCAGGTACACCCATACCGGCCGGGCTGGAAGACGATTACCTGGCAGCCTTGAACTGATGTTCTCTAGCTTTATCTTCACTTAGGTCGTCCTCTCTTTTTCTGTTTTATCGTCTTTTATCAGCGGTTATACTTGGATGGCAGGTCAGAGACGATTCCGCAGGTCTAACACACAATGTATGCAGAACGTGAGCGGGGTGAAGGTCAATCCTGCAAGAGTCTGCATTCACTGACTGAGCGGGTTCAGTGTCAGCCCCTTCCTCTCTTTTATGATCTGCCGTGTGCGGCTTGCGTCACAATTGTTACTGTATAGCTCAGGTACACCCATACCGGCCGGGCTGGAAGACGATTACCTGGCAGCCTTGAACTGATGTTCTCTAGCTTTATCTTCACTTAGGTCGTCCTCTCTTTTTCTGTTTTATCGTTTTTAAGGCACACATCATCAACCAATTGGATTGGTGGATCTAAATGGACCCTAAAGCCGGCCATACACTAGTTGAATTTTGGCTGAGTCTTCGGCCAATCTCCTGCAGGTACTGCTCGGACACACCCACCTTGGAGAGAATTCAATAGACCGGTGGGGGGAATCCCTCATCCTCACTGTTAACATGGCTGGGGGAATCGAGAGATTTTTTTTCATTCATCCTGAGGGGCAGAACGAGAAGAAACTCACAGTGTATGGGCAGCTTAAGGGCCCGTATACACCATGATGTTGCGCTAATCCCACAATCAGTGTCGTCACACGGCACCCGGGTGACACCATTGGAGGGGTGGCACCAAAATGACTGACAGTCATATTGGTGTGACCCCCTCTGAAAGGTCAGGCACTCGGTCATGGACCGAGAACCCGACAGTGTCAGGAGAGAGGAGGGGACGCGGCGTCATACCTTATCCCGCCGGGTGAACGCCCCCCCCCCTCTCTCTGCCGGCGTCCATCACCAAGATGGCCGCCGGCAGGTATCACCAAGATGGCCGCGCATGCGCGATGAGGTCACGGTGGGGTGTCACCCAGTACCTGCTCTGGGTGACACTCGGGACGCCCCTGGCCACAATACTGTGTGATGAATTCTTGCATTCGCACAGCGCACCTAGTATTTGTTGCTGTGCGCTAGGTGTGTTGCATCGCCATTCATTTGAATGGCACCGCAAAGTGCTTCCCGTCTGACGTGCGTTGCAGAGCAACAGAACATGCAGTACCGCAATATCGTGTGTTGCCTTGCGGTGCAGTGGAAAAAAAATAGTGCAAGCAATGTGTGGCCCCGACAGCACCCCTCCGACTTTTGTCAAAGAAGCTGGGCTCAAAATTGTTGGCCAAACAGTGACTACTGCCAATCAGCTAATCCTAGCCTGTGACTGGACAGTGAAAAAAGAAGCAGCAGACGGATGAGTTCATCCTCTCTGGCACTATGCTTTTTCCTCTTTTCAGGATTCTTGCACATGAGCACTACAGTAAAATTGATTGGCTACCAGGGCTGCTTCTCCCTCTCATAGCCTGAGCTCTGCTGCACCATGGATTGCATGAGGCAAATTCAGGTACTTAGACTGCTTGCACTGAAATAAATAAATGTAATGATGTATTGATGAGAGCAGAGTGGCATTAATTTGTGTCTTTTATCGGCCTGGAGTTCAGATTTAAAGGATTTGCAATTTGCACCGTAATAGAACATTTTGCGTTCTAGTAAAGAAACATGCTTCTATAATAAAGCGATGGCCGTGTCATCACTGACACTCCCTCATATTCATTCCATGAGCCGCCATCAGGATTTCAGTGACTTTTTCTCGTATTCTCAGCAGCTTGAAGATGTCAGAAGATTTCTGGAGGATAAAACGTAAACAGTGCTGTCCTCTTCCTGGTACATGGACAGCGTATTCCTCAGATAGAATAACATTTAGAATTTCCAAACCTCCTCTGTGTCATCCCCGCATGAAGATCTGAAAGGGCCCATTCACATCTGCACGTGGCGAAATATGCTTGAAAAGTGAGGGGAAATTTGCATCACGGACACAGACAACACTAAAAAGCTGACAGGGTTCCGGCATTCCCCCACTCACTTAAAAAGGGGATTTGACTTCTGTCTGTGTTGTTAGGGAGATTTCCCCTCACTTCCTGTCCTGGGGACAACCTTATTACCAGACAGGAAGCTAAGAAATCTCTCCAAGGGAGCTTCCGATGGTAGTAAAATCTGACAGGAGTTACAAGGCCAAGGTTACCATTAGTCCCTGTTTCCTGGGGAGAGTCCCCATTTTGAGAAGTCTGTCCCCAGGAAACAAAAGTCCCTGGCGCTGTCCATGGTAGCAGTGAACTGCAGACATATATAGCAAGATTTGTACATGCTGGGATAGCTCTCTAGGACTCTGTGTCACTTACTACTGACCCCTGACCCCTGCATTAATCACTACTGACCCCTGAACTCTACGTCACTTACTACTGACCCCTAAACCCTGCATTACTCACTACTGACCCCTGAACTCTACATCACTTACTACTTACCCCCTGAGTCACTTACTAATAACCCCTGAACCCTATGTCACTTACTACAGACCCCTGAACCCTGCATTACTCACTACTGACCCCTGAACTCTACGTAATCTAACTACTGACCCCTGAACCTTGCATTACTCACTACTGACCCCTGAACTCTACATTACTTACTACTTACCCCTGAGTCACTTACTAATAACCCCTGAACCCTATGTCACTTACTACTGACCCCTGAACCCGGCATTACTCACTACTGACCACTGAACTCTGTTTCACTTACTACTGACCCCTGACCCTGAACCCTGTGTCACTTCCTACTGACTCCTGAACCCTGCATTACTCACTACTGACCCCTGAACTCTGTGTCACTTACTACTGACCCCTGAACCCTGCATTACTCACTACTGACCCCTTAACTCTGCATCACATACTACTGACCCCTGAACCATGTGTCACTTCCTACTGACCCCTGAACCCTGCATTACTCACTAATGACCCTTGAACTCTGCGTCACTTACTACTGACCCATGAACCGTGCATTTCTCACTACTTGACCCCTGATTTGTTACTGAACCCTACGTTACTTACTACTGAGCTCTGAACTCTGTGTTACTTGCTACTGTTCCGTATTCATGAGACCGGTACTCCATGCGTTACCTACTGATGACCCCTGTGCTCCATGTGTTACCTACTGATGACCCCTGTGCTCCATGTGTTACCTACTGATGACCCCTGTACTGCATGTGTTACCTACTGATGACCCCTGTGCTCCATGCGTTACCTACTGATGACCCCTGTGCACCATGTGTTACCTACTGATGACCCCTGTGCTCCATACGTTACCTACTGATGACCCCTGTGCACCATGTGTTACCTACTGATGACCCCTGTACTGCATGTGTTACGTACTGATGCCCCCTGTACTGCATGTGTTACGTACTGATGCCCCCTGTACTCAATGCGTTTCTTGCTCCAGTTTTGATAAATTCCTCTCTTTGTCTTTACATCATCAATGTTTGCGTTCAATTGTTTCAGGGCATGCTAAAAATGGCAGCATGATTTTGTGGGTGTGGCCAGGGCCGGATTTCCCACAAGGCCAACCAAGGCCCGGCCTTAGGGCAGCAGGGAGCAGAGGGGCAGCAGGGGTGTGGAATTCCTATCTCCCGATGCCCGGGGCATGCAGTTCTGGGCACCGGGCGGGTAGTTGTTTTATACATTTAGCCCTGCTTTGGGCAAGTAGGGCTAAATGTAGAGCAGGGAAGCCGCCGCTTGTTTTGCACAAGTGATCTTGACGATGTCGCCGAGATCACTTGTATGCAGCCCGCAGGTCTTTGTAGGGTTTATGGGTGCGGTTACAAGTGGGCCCGGATTTCAGTTTGAAAATCTGCTAACCTTATTCTAACCATTTTCAGCTCTATCCAAAACTAAACATAAAGCTTTGGGCTATACATACACTTTAAGGGTGTATGTCACCATAAGAGACACAAATAAATGTGATTTAGCAAACAAAAATCATTTGGTCAGGGCTTACACACACCTAAAGTGGACCTGTATTATCTTCAATCATCCCGTCCTGTACAGGGGAATTTTACAGAACAGGAAATTCTCACCTAGTTGGTCATTTGAAATAGACACAGATTCACCTCCATTCAACACAGTTCACCTTCAGTGAATCCGGCGCTTATCATAGTGTGGTTGCATAATGTTCAGTCAGCACAAAGCTTAATGGGAGAATGGAAAAAGCAGAAGCAGAATGAGGACATCATAAAATAGTAATTGTTGTTCTCTCTTTATTGCCTAACAGCGCCCCGCTGTTCATCTGACCCTGGAAAACTCTGACCCGGTGGATGGCCCACGTACAGTAAGGAGTGCCGTTTGTACATTGACAGCACCCTGGTCTGGCGGGGTAACTTTTTTTTTCCAATAAAATAACTTCCTTTATAATTATTTCACCGATATTAACTAAACTTCTCTGTTTGTCTTATTCAGAAATCAATAGCAGGAAAG
>NW_017306464.1:1044894-1067768 GCF_000935625.1 Nanorana parkeri | reverse complement strand
TCAAAACAGGAGCAAACAGAATCGGGAGTGGTTGCCCATGGTGACCAATCAGCCATAGGCAAATGCTCCTGATTCTTCTGCTCCAGTATTGATAAATCCCCCCTCCCTGTGCTGTTAGGAGGCTTGTATACTAATGGCAGGGTCTCTATAAAGAGTCCCTGTCACCAACTTAAACACTTGTAAAAGCACAAATAAAAATCAAGTATTTACAAGTGCTTAACTTTCCACAAATTATTTTTATTCAAATAATAAATAATATTTAATTAATTTGCAATCTGCCTTTGAACTTGAAAAGCTAGAAAATCTGACCACACCAGGAAGCGTCAATTCCTTAGCACAGCCCCCTTCCTCCTTTCATGTCACATGTTCATGTTGTGAGTTGACAACGCACAGCATTTCTGTGGACAGAGAGGTGTCAGCCCTGCTTTATTGTATTTTGCTAACTACACAAACCATTCCCTATCCTATTCTCCATAACACAGAAACGACTCATTCTGCAGTCCTGAAAATCACAACAAAAGTGTATTTTTTTGCATGGTGTTGTGCAAGACAACTGTCTCCTTCTAGTAAGTAGCTCTCCATTGGCTAAAACAAAAACACTCAAGCATTAAATCACCTGAAAAATGCACAAACAAATCCCTTCCAAATTGCCGAAAATGCTCACGTTCAAGTGTGGATGGCGGTTTAGGGAGATTATCGACATTTAGGCCTCATTCACATGAGAATCGGGCGGCACGTACAGCTCCGTGCTGCGTGCACGGCCATATCGGGCAGCTCCCGGGAAGGACAGGTGCTGCGCGTGATTAGTACGCAGCCCCTGTCCTTCTCTATGGGAGTACGCGGCCGTACGCCGCCCGACGTTCACCTCGAGTGCAGGTCTGTACGGGTGCGGGTGTCCCAGCTTGGACGCAGACAGGATCCCTCCTGTCAGCGTACGAGTACGGACACCCGCACGGGCGTGCAGGGCGGGTGAGCGTAGGGCTACGTACGGTCGCGTATTCCCATAGAGAAGGACAGGGGCTGCGTACTAATCACACGCAGCACCTGTCCTTCCCGGGAGCTGCCCGATACGGCCGTGCACGCAGCACGCAGCACGGAGCTGTACGTGCAGGCCGATTCCAGTGTGAATGAGGCCTTAGGGTAATGCTTGTATAAACAGAGCCTGAAACACTCCCTGATCCCCTTGAAGGAGGTAATGAGACAGATTATCAGCACTTGTAATTGACAAATTCTGTTTATATTGGAAGATAAAATACTTTCTCAATGTATCCTGTCAAATCCCCCCCTCCCCCTTCCCTTCCCCACCAGACCCATCCATTACCCTCCGAGACCTCTGGTCACAATCTGCTATTCAGTATGGTTCAGGTTTTTCCTGTATAACCCTATTATACCCCTACAATTTGTCTTGTGAGCCTCCGCGCAAAACACAAATTCTGCAGACAACACACCATGTAATAATTCCCCACTGTTACCTGGGTGTGGTAAACTTCCCATGAACTGCTCTTCTTATGAAGGACACCGGAGATTAATATCCCCTTAACGCTTTGTGGACCGATCCTCTGATCTGTATGGCGGTGCCGAGTCGTGGGCAGCAACACAATTTACAGGGGGTAGGCAGCCTTCATACTTCAGCTGTTGTGGAACTACAAGTCCCATGAGGCATTGCAAGACTCTTACAGCTACATGCAAATCCCAGGGGCAGAGGCATGCTGGAATTTGTAGTTGTACCACCGCTGGGGTGCTGAGGTTAGCCACCCCTGACCTAGGGGATGATTTATAAATCATGTGCCCAGCCTTACGCTAGGCGAATGCCGTTCACACACCATTGCCACCACTAGATGGAGCAGAGGAGCAGGGGAACTTCCATACCCCCCCATCGCTCCATCTAGGTGAGGGAATGCCATGCAAATGAGCTGAAGTGCTGAGATTGCCTACCCCAAAATATTGTGAGGCTTCACTCAGATTGAAAGTGTACCCCCAGTTAAATTGTTTTTGCATTGGATAGAATAGGGAAAGGTTAGAACTTCAACCTCCCTTGTTCTATGTGTGGTCCCATTGGGGAGACTTCCTGCACACTTCCTGCTGTGTGAATAGCCCACTTGCCTAGGGCAGGGGTAGGCAACCTTGGCACTCCAGCTGTTGTGGAACTACAAGTCCCATAAGGCGCTGCAAGATTAACAGCCACAGGCAAGACTCCCAGTGGCAGAGGCATGATGGGATCTGTATCTGCACCACAGCTTGGGTGCTGAGGTTGGCCACCCCTGACCTAGGGCACACTGGGCAAATGCCACTCATAAACCATTCCCACCACTAGATGGAGCTGAGGAGCATAGGAATTTCCATATGCTCCTCAGCTCCATCTAGTGGCGGAATTGTTGTACGATCGGCATATGGCTGGGTACATGATTTATAAATCATCCCCTTAGCATTTTTTGCTCTTTTTTTGCTCTCTTCCCCCATCTACGATAAACAGAATGAATGTTAAATCCCCCCCCCCCCCTCTCCACTCTGGCGGGGTATTGTTTTCTAACAGCCAGTGCCCCAGTGACCCACACTGTCAGAATATCCAAACAGTGTCTGCAGCTGATTGCCTGCAGTCACTCTTCAGCTGACAATTTTTTGCTGTGGAATGTCCCTCGGCGTCCTCTAATACAAAAGAATAGACGAGACAGACATGTGATGATGTCAGTGGGGCTTAGACTGCCGGAGCCAGGGAGAGAAGAGGCTGCGAGGACCAGTTTAGCAGCCAGGTGGGACTGAGGATCAAGTGAGTATATTTTCTTTATTTGAGACCTAAACGAGCAGTTAACCCTTGCAATGCACAGTTACATTTCTGGAGTTCCTCTTTAAGCAAGCCATAGACTTGCTGACTTGGCCACAATCCCAGCAACGTGTGTCCCCTTGGGCCCCCTCTCATCAGACGTAAGGGTTTACAATGCAAATACACACACACACTTGCAGATACTGAGATCAGAATGGTTCGTCGGACATTCTCTGCACCAGCGAATTCCAAAGAAACGTTGCGGATTTACTACTTCAGCTCAGCGAGATGTGGAATGATCTATATCTCACAGTTGCTGCACTGCGGCGGTGTTACCTTTACTGCCTCGGCTGACGGCTCTCTCGCTACGCACATCGGACATAACACTTTGGCGGGAAATTTCTAGAATAGGCAATAAAATGTGAAGGTAATAGGAGCAGCTACAGCGCTATAAAGTGCTCGGGAACCGGGCACACAACCTGCTATGGGCTGCTGAGATATAAAAAAAAAAAGGATTGTCTAGTTATAGGCCTCATTCACACTGCTAAGAGCCGGTCCGTACAGATCCGCGCGGCGTGCACGGGCGTATCGGGCTGTTCCCGGGAAGGACAGGTGCTGCGTGTGATTGTACGCAGCAGCCTGTCCTTCCTATGGGAGTACGCAGCCGTACGCCGCCCTACGCTCACCCGAACTGCATATCCGTGCGGGTGTCTGTACTCAGACGCAGACAGGATGGATCCTGTCTGCGTCCGAGCACGGACACCCGCACCCGTACGGATGTGCAGTTCAGGTGAGCATACGGCCGCATACTCCCATAGAGAAGGACAGGCTGCTGCGTACAATCACACGCAGCACCTGTCCTTCCCGGGAACGGCCCGATACGCCCGTGCACGCCACGCGGATCTGTACAGACCGGCTCTTAGCAGTGTGAATGAGGCTATAAAGGTCACTATGTGTGTGTAAGGGCCCATTTACATCTATGCATTGCAGGAATGTGCGTTTTACCACAATGCGCATTGCATGCAGTGACACATTGCGGTTGCATTCGTTATGAAGAGCACCCCAAAGCACTAAGGTGAAGCACATGCTTTGCAGTGTGCTATAGTTTTCAATTGGCTGCTTTAATGCAACGGACATTAACTTTTAAAGGGTTATTAAGCCCTCACAGATTTTTGCATATATCTATTCCTAGCAAGCAGTAGCTATATGCAAAATATTAAAAAGAAAAAAAAAGTTATCAAACAGGTTTAAACTTACTTCTGTCTCCGCCGCTCGCTCCCGTCCGAAGATCTGGAGATTGTCGGGCGGCCGCAGAAGGATTATGGGGCGGGCGCATTCGCAGTAGAGATCTTCGGCTGGGAGAAGAGGAGAGACACAGGGTAAGTCAATGCACGTAGCCGCGAGTCCCAGACTCTGTGGGACAGGAAGAGACAGGAGTCAGCGCTGGAGGGACTCCTGAAAACTACTGGCAGGAAGAAGATGATCGAATCAAGAGCCATAATTTAAGGTAAGTCCTTACACCAGCATTGGGGGGGGGAGCATTTTTTTGACTGTAATGTCACTTTAAGGCACGTGCTTTAAAGTAGAACTATGGGGTCAGGGTTTTTCCCCATAGTTCTCCTAAGGGTCACGGGAGAACACAAACTAGCGTCTTCCCGTGACCCAAAGCTCAGTATAACGCGAGCTACAGCTCGGGTATACTGAGACCGCCGCAGCCGGGACGGATCCCGACATTGCTGTTGAGATCCACCCAGCTGCGGGATTGACAGCTGGCTCTGCCTATCCAGAGCCAGCTTGGCCTGCCCCCTCCCCGTTCCGCCAGTCAACGCTGGAGGATCGGACAGGGGAGGGGGGGGAATCCCTGCGGGGAGCCGTGAGTGACAGTCACGGCTCTCTGCAGGGATAGATGGAGAAGTGAGCGAGCGACGCTATGTGTTCGCTCACTTCCCGATCTACTGAGCGGACCTGTGACAGTTTAATTGTCACAGGTCGGCTCAGATTATGAGGCTGAGTGAAAATCACTCACCTCATAATTCTCCTTTAACTCACTGCACAAATATAAATGGGCCCTTTGGGCATCAATGGGCACATTGATATCACATTTTATCATTTATAGTACGGGGCCAGGCTTTGGACATTGAAATGTTTCCATATTCCCCACAAGCAGTACACTTTACAATACACTTTAGAGCAATCCATCACTGACCTCTGTAGCTGCAGACACTATGGAGAAATTCATCAATGACCTCTGTAGTTGCAGATACTATGAAGCAATCCATCACTGACTTCTGTAGCTGCTGATACTACGGAGCAATTAATCACTGACCTCTGTCGTTGCAGATACTACGGAGCAATTAATCACTGACCTCTGTAGTTGCAGATACTACGCAGCAATCCATCACTGACCTCCGTAGTTGCAGATACTACGGAGCAATTCATCACTGACCTCTGTAGCTGCAGTCACTATGGAGCAATTCATCACTGACCTCTGTAACTGCAGACACTATGGAGAAATCCATCACTGACCTCTGTAGTTGCAGATACTATGAAGCAATCCATCACTGACTTCTGTAGCTGCTAAAACTACGGACCAATTAATCACTGACCTCTGTTGTTGCAGATACTACGGAGCAATTAATCACTGACCTCTGTCGTTGCAGATACTACGGAGCAATTAATCACTGACCTCTGTAGTTGCAGATACTACGGAGCAATTTATCACTGACCTCTGTAGTTGCAGATACTACGCAGCAATCCATCACTGACCTCCGTAGTTGCAGATACTACGGAGCAATTCATCACTGACCTCTGTAACTGCAGACACTATGGAGCAGTCCATCACTGACCTCTGTAGCTGCAGTCACTATGGAGCAATTCATCACTGACCTCTGTAACTGCAGACACTATGGAGCAATCCATCACTGACCTCTGTAGCTGCAGACACTATGGAGTAATCCATCACTGAACTCTGTAGCTGCAGACACTATGGAGCAATTCATCTTCAGCATTTACAGCAGAAAGTGCTTTTCATTTTCATCTCAGCAGCTCAGTTCATTCTGTTATAAAAATTAATATAAAAACTGAACTCCGGACTTCCCTTCAGTCTTGCACTGTTGTACCGGCTTCTCTCCTGGACTGAAATGGCTTCCTCTGTTTCACTGCACACTGGGTGCTTCTCACTATGTGCATTATAAGCTGCAGCCAGTCAGAGAGAGGCCGCCTCATTTCCTGGCTTCATCTAGCTCTTTCCTCCCCAGACTGACTGTCCCTGTCCCTCCCTGGCCCTGCCCCTTTCATTCATTGGATTTCAGTTCTTTCAATCAAGGAGGCTCAGCATCACATGTGAGTGTCATCTAGTGCAGCCTGACTGCAAATACACTCTAGGAACACCCACTGCTCCAGATTGACACCCGGCCATTTTGATATTTGCATAACTCTTCCCAAGAGCCAGCCTACCGCTTGCATCAGAGCTGAGGGTTTTTGACAGGAGTACCGAGGCAGGGTTCTGTGATGTTTTCAGGAAGTTATGTACAGCACCCTGCTGGCCCCTCCCACCAGCCATGATCATAGCATAGAGAAGCACAGGGACCCGGTGATCACTGTATATAAAATAACAGGGATGTCCCGATAGCAGGCAAATTCACAAGTACTTATACTCGTGAAAATGCCCGGATTCTTAAGGCCGATACTGGCCCTTTACATTTTCAAGCAGCAGTGGCCGTCCGAGTTCACGCGCTTGTGGGGACCTCGGCAGCCTGCTGGGGACCTGCAGATAGCTGTCCATGGCAGTGCCTGTCCACTTCTTTATCTCCTCCTCCTCCTTCCTGGCGCCGGCACAGCCATGGACAGCCTCGGGGGCGGAACTACCGCCCCAAGGCTAGAAGCTGGGGGTTCCTGCCGCCCCCTGACGTGGAGGACTGGACGTGGCAGCATCGCCGGACTGGACATGGGGGAGGCTGGGTCCCGACATCGCCGATGAGGGGGAGTGCCCACAGAGCCACTGCAGATGTCCACGTCGCCCGGTGAGATCGACACGCAGCCTGGTGAGAGGAATTCTGCTTTGGTGACATGTATTTGCAGAACACATGTCCCCAAAGCAGAATACTATTCTTCCTTAGGGACATGTGTTCGGCTGTGGGGACATGTATGCAGTTCTGGTGACATCCGTATTTAGCCCTGTTGAGAAACTGCCCTAAAATCATCCGTCTGTGTTGTTTTAGAAAAAAAATGCCACATGTCCCTTTAAGGAAAAGTATCGGTAATTGGTATCGGCAAGTACCTGAGGGACAGTACTTGTACTTGGTCTTAAAAAAATGGTATCAGGACATCCCTATAAAATAAGATATGTCATGAAAAGAGAAAGGTTTTAGGTAAACATTGATGGGGGGGGGAACCAGGGAAGGCAAAATATAAGCAGATTAAACTTCAGCTTTAATTCCAGAAGCCGTTTTCAGCGTAGACATGTTTCATTTAATAAACATTTTTAAGTGGTGGGGGTTTCTTTTACTTCATTTAATAAAAAGTTATTTTGCATTCTTGCCCTGCGTTACAAAAAAAACTAAGCTAGGCATAAAATAACAGCAAGTCCTGGCATTGTGTCTTCATGCACTTGTCTTTGAGTGGAACTTTATCTCTGAACATCAGGCCGGACTATTACCAGCAGAGGGGGGAGCTGTACAAACTTGGCTCACTCAGTGCACTCGCAGCCACAGAGCTACACCCTGACTGCACACAGAGATCGTTCTGTAATGATAACATTGGATGTTCCGCCACTCTGCATGGATAGCCATTAATCCCAGCCTGCTAGCATAAGTGCTTGTCTCTTTGCAAGAGCAGCCAACGCTTCCAAACACAGCCCTTCTCCCCCCCATGATGTGGAATGGTATCATCTGTTGTTGTAACAGAACCTGGAGGTATACAGCAGTGACAGGCATATACTGGTAGTAGGGATCACTCAGCTGGTGCTGACTGTCTCCTTGTCTTCGCAGGGGCAGATAGACGTGGACAGCGAGGCCGTCTTCAAATTGGCTGCGCTCATCCTGCAGGTAAGAGAATCCGCATTGCATTTTATCAAATAACCAAAAGTTCTCTCTGAGTCTGTCCCTGTCTGCGGCTGCTCATGCTTGGCAGAGCTTTGCCGTGTACCTGTTTAGCGCTTGGTGGGTCTTGTGTGTCGTTTTTTATATAATGTAACCGTCACGACACACGGTAGCCGTTTCCTTTCCGCAAAAATAAATACAATGTAACAATAAAATCTTCATCTGCCGTTGCCAAAAAGGTTCAGGCGGGGTTGTCGAGATGAAGTTGATTTTGCTTGGGGAGATTTAAAGCGTCCACCTTTTTTAAATTGAATAAATGCACACACATTGATGAAAGAACATGTGCATTTGTTAATTTTTTGCATTGGAGCCTGCAAAGCATTGTAACTGCTATCACTTGCATTGCCCAGGTTCCCGCAGACTATTCCTCCAGCACCAGCTCCGTTTGGAGGTACTGACCTCTGGTTATGGGGCTGGAGTAAGTAATCAGTGGGTCTTGAGTAACACCAGGGTGACCACTCTTGTATTTCATTAAGATCTACGAGTCTGTCTGCAGCTGTGGCTGATAGGACTTGTAGTCTTTTCTTTGTGAATGGATGCTGCTGCTTCTGGTGTGCATGGCCCTGCCGGCACTGAAATGAATACAGGATCCTGCAGCGAGAAAAACCCAGGTAAGTAAAAGGGGGTGGGAGGGTTGACTATGCTTCTTATTACACCCTAATAATGGATGTAGCACCAAATATGGTTCAAAAAGTGGAATATTCTTTAATGGAGTTGTTAGTCTTTAGTTGTATCTTGTTTCATATATAAAATGCATGTTTCTCTTTCGTTCATTGCAGGACACTGCAGGATCCTTAGGCTCTAGACTAGCCTTTCTCAACCAGGGTGCCATGGGACCCCGGGGTACCCTCTGGCTTCCTCAGGGGTGCCTCAAAATTTTCACAACATCATGTCTCCAATGAGAAGAGTGCTTCTGATGTAAAGAAATGGTGGGGGGGCTTTGATGTGAAAAAGGGGGACTCTAATGTGAGGGGGGGCTCCTAATAAGAAGGTGGGCTCCTGATGTAAGGGGGGGGGGGCTCCTGATGTGAAAAGGGGGTCTCTAATGTGAAGAGGGCTCCTAGTGTGAGGGGGGCTACTGATATAAAGGGGGACTCTGATGTAAAGAGGGGCTCCTAGTGTGAGACGGGCTCGTGAAAAAGGGGGACTCTAATGTGAGGGGGGGCTCCTAATAAGAAGGTGGGCTCTTGATGTAAAGAAGGGGGGGGGGGGTCCTGATGTGAAAAGGGGGTCTCTAATGTGACGAGGGGCTTTTAGTGTGAGGGAGGCTCCTAATAAGGTGTGCTCTTGATGTAAAGGGGAATTCTGATGTGAGCAGAATATGAACCCCACTGTGTTTTTGATTAGGGTTCCCCCTTAAAAACCATACCTGGCCCCTTATCATGTATAAGGGTCTGGTATAGATTTTGGAGGGACTACGCACAATTTTTTATATTTATGTTTTTTACATTATAGACTGGGGTGCCCAGAAATTTAGCAAAATTTCAAAGGGTGCCGTGACTGAAAAAGGGTTGAGAAACACTGGCCTAGATCTAGGGTTGAGGATCCTGCTGTATCCTTCAATGAACCCAGAGAAAAGGGTTTTAAGGTGAGTACAAATATCCTATTTTCTAGCTGTCAGTTCATATTGTCTGACGGGGACGGAGCGATGCGGAAGCTCGAACTGCAATCTATTTATTATTATACAGGATTTATGTAGCGCCAACCGTTTGCGCAGCACTTTACAATATAAGGAAGACATTACAATCACAATACATTTCAAGACAAGATGGTAAGGAGGGCCCTGCCCCTGAGGGCTTACAATCTAAAAGGGAGGGGCTAATAAATCTTATCACCCTACATCCAAACTTAATACAACGCCATTAGCAATAATGGGCACTTCACCCGTGGCGACCAATCGGACGCCAGCTTTTTGAGTCAGACCATAGCAGAGCTTGGAAGCTACGCAGGCGTCCAGTGGTGGTGGATTGCTGCAGTGAGGCTCGGGGACTTTCTCCCCATGATTTGTATTGCCATTGGTCACGGGGGCCGCAGTCCTCTGCGATGTGCAGGAAGTGGCGAGGTTTCTGTTACCATTCATAACCAATCACATGTCAACAAAATATATTATAAGATATGTAATCTCCTATTTCAGTAGTTAACCCTTTATGCTGCACAGTCAGCGAGGAAGGTGGAAGTTAAACTCCATGCAGATATATTTAACGCAAATGAATGCAGCTCTGTATTCATTGATATGTCATCAAATTTATTTTATTAAATGCAAGCCATGTGATTGGCTAAATATGCCTTTAGTATCAGTTTCTTGCAGGGCATGTACAGCAGAGCTCAGACGGGAGAGGGAGCAGCAGCACAAGAAGCCAATTAGTTGTGCTGTAGTACAATGAGCATACTGATCGAAGGAAAGATCAGAGTGACCGAGTTAGGAGCTCCCCATTTTGCTGCTTCTCCTTTCACTGCCTAGTCACAGGGTGGGGGTGAGTGGAACTGCAGTAAAGAAAGTTTCAGGTCTCCTTCCCTGCTGGACCAGGCTATGCTGTGTGGCAGAGCTGTGTAAATCTCAGGACCGGATGGCCAGAAATACAAATATTTTGGCAGGTAAATTAGCTCCCATGTGTGTATTTTATCTGTGTATTTAGCTATTTGTCTAGAGTTCAGCTTTAAAGCTATTTTACAACCTGTGAAATATGAACCTTTTATGGTTTAGTAAAAGTGAATGAGATGACTGCAGTTTGTACATGACTTTGTGTATGTGTTGCTAGGTTTTTATATGCGTAAATGGTCACGGTTTGTGGCCGGAGTCCTGTAGCCAGCAAGTCAGCGATCCATGAAGATCAGCCATCCTAGGGGGTGGCCAATAAAATAGAAATCTTTATTCAGTCTTTTCATTGTAGAAAATAGAAGTCAAACGCCAGCTAGAAAGAGTCACTTTTAATGGGCTAAGCCTGTGGCTCACCAGCCAAGGGACTGATGGCTGTCTGTAGATGCCAGGCCCAGGCTGATGTTGTAAACACATTTACATTTTGTCCAATCCTAAAGTTCCTACTAGGGATGCACCGATACTGGTATCGCTGCAGATACCGAGTATTTGGGCAAGTACTCACACTCGCCCAAATGCTTTGATGCCTAGCCCAATACACGTACTTTTCCGATATCGGGAAGCCAGACGGCGAGTCATTACCCGGCTTCCCAATTGGCCAGAAAGCCGGCTTCATGCTCCCTCGCCACCTGGTGACGAGGGAGCATGGAGCCGGCTTCCTGGCCAATCACCTGGGGGCTGATTGACTCGCGAGCCATTGGATCTGCCTCTGGACCAGGGCGGGATCTGCCTCTGGACCAGGGCGGGATCTGCCTCTGGACCAGGGCGGGATCTGCCTCTGGACCAGGGCGGGATCTGCCTCTGGACCAGGGCGGGATCTGCCTCTGGACCAGGGCGGGATCTGCCTCTGGACCAGGGCGGGATCTGCCTCTGGACCAGGGCGGGATCTGCCTCTGGACCAGGGCGGGATCTGCCTCTGGACCAGGGCGGGATCTGCCTCTGGACCAGGGCGGGATCTGCCTCTGGACCAGGGCGGGATCTGCCTCTGGACCAGTGCGGGATCTGCCACTCGGCCAGTGCGGGATCTGCCACTCGGCCAGTGCGGGATCTGCCTCTTAAACTAATCTGTGGGACAGTTTAACTGAAATGATGGAGAGCAACTGGTATAAGACTGAGATTACACCTCTGGTCCCATCTCCTACATACATCTGTTTTCAGAAATGTTCCTTACAGTAATCCACACTCACTAATTTTTCATAGTGTTTAAAAAGTTTAGAATTTGATGCATCCAAAAGGTTTCTGAGGAGCGTTTGAAGAAAGTAATCCAAAGCTGAGCTATGATTTTTGTTGAGTTAGTGTCCTATTTTGTATAGGCCCTTGTGATCCACTATTTAAACTGCGGGCATTGCATGCCAGGTGGGTATGCTGGGTTGTTGCTTAAAAAAAAAAAATGATGGATGACTCAACTCCTATGCACTCTGCTTGGTCCCCATTGGAGAGGTTGCACCTTCCATCCAGTCTCGGTGACCGGAAAACAGTAAAAATCTCACCATGTTAAGGATCACTTAATTTGGGCCTAAACCCTATAGCTGCATAGAGAACCTCCTCCATGTTTCCAGAGTTTTTGCCACCATTTTACAATTTGGTAACCCTGGATCCTATACAACTGCAGACTTTGTAATGCATGTTTGGCTATGCATACCCTGCCTCCGTACTTTGCTCTGGCCTGGTGATCGGTCCCATGTGCAATGCATTGGGGAATTTTGGAGGGAACGTGAACATTTGTCCTATCTCCAGACCTTCAATGTGTTTTGTGGGGCTGCTATGGCACAGAAGGGGGACAGTCATAAAGGTGTGATGCAGCACCTGTGTGTGTCTTCTATGTAGCTAGGGGGTTATATTGGTTTTTGTTTTTGTTATCCACATTAACAAGGGTGCTCTGAATCTACGGGCAACTTATATTCCTTGTGATCTGTGTACGTTCAAACACATTTTGTTATTCCACAATGCTTTGAGATGGTGCACCATTTATTCCAAGCCTGCTGGGAGTTTTGAAAGATGCAGCAAACTTGTAGATAAGATTCTCTTTGACGCCCAGATCTGGTGACATATTTTCCATTCCTGAGTTTCAAGATCTCGGCACTGATGAGACGAGCCCCGTGCGTTGTATCAGAAACAAGTCCTACAGTGTTGGATCTGTCTCTAGACTGACCAGCCCTCCTCTAACATGCAGCTGACTTATAAATATTTAATTCTGCGTAGTGCACAGGTTGTGAGTCAGCCCGGGGATATAAATATTTCATAACCTCCCTACACTAGTGTGGCTGAGATGGGTTTGTCTACAGGATAGAGATCAGCATTGGAGATTGTCGGTGAATGTTACTGACATCTACTATAGCTTATTGAAACTTTTCCATTATCAGCGGACATATTGGCTTTGATTTTATCAAACTGCTATAGTGTTTAATGCACCTTAAAGCCAACCTTTGCCATGCAAGACAAAGCAACAGGTTCACTTCAATGGTAGCCCTACTAGCTATACATACTCCCCTTCCTTTTACTCCCTTGGACAAAGCAACAGGTTCACTTTAATGGTGGCCCTACTAGCTATACATACTCCCCTTCCTTGTACTCCCTTGGACAAAGCAACAGGTTTACTTCAATGGTAGCCCTACTAGCTATACATACTCCCCTTCCTTTTACTCCCTTGGACAAAGCAACAGGTTCACTTTAATGGTGGCCCTACTAGCTATACATACTCCCCTTCCTTTTACTCCCTTGGACAAAGCAACAGGTTCACTTTAATGGTGGCCCTACTAGCTATACATACCCCCCTTCCTTGTACTACTTCGCTACTCCATTGGGCCTTGAAGCACATGGCTCACTTTCGTTTCTCTCGGGTGACAGCACGGGGGCTTTGTGATTGCCCATTCGGGCACTAGACACTGTAACGTTGAGGTGGGGAGATAGTTTCCAGGCTTGTATAAGCAACTTAGAGTTTGCATAGGGCTAAAGCTAGCCATGCATTATGCAAATTTCATCTGGTTCTTAACAAGAACTTTGCACAGTGGGTGCCCCTGTCGGCACCCCTCCACCCGGCATCCCTTGACCAGTAGATTGAAGGAGCTAGATGGAAAATCTTTGACCGAACGGTCATACAATGGAAACGGCGTGGGATTCCTCCATCCATGCTAGAGACTAATTTTCCGAAATTCGGACACATCCGAATTTCTGAATCCCCAATGCATCCGAATTTCAGATCCCGTCCGAATCTCATTCAGAAACTAAACTGAATCTGACCATGTAACTTTTTTTACTGGCCAATCAGATGTGTTTTTCAGTTTAATGCATCCGAATGGGTCTGAACATGAGTTTTCGTTATGGGAACATGGGAGCCATCTGATTTAGCCCGAAAATGTCACATGCCATAACGAAAATTCGTGTTCAGTATATACATATATTACCAAAGCTGAGACTCCTAGACCCGAATAGCATTTGGGATCCGAATTTCTGAATGCAATTCGGATCCTGAATGGCATTCGGGTCTGGGAGCCTCTCTCCTTTTAATGCCCTGAACAGGAGCACCCATGCAATTGCAGTGCTCCAGTTTAGAGGAGAAACCTAGAAGACACCAGAAAACTGTTGCTTACCCCAGGGGCGTCCCGAGGCTGGGTGACACCTGGAGCGGTAGCCGAGTGTCACCCCGCCGAGACATCACTGCGCATGACGTCATCGCGCACGTGCGGCAGTATTCTGATACCTACCAAGATGGCCGCCGGCAGAGAGAGGAGGGGACAGTCACCCGGCGGGATAAGGTATGCCGCCGGGTCCCCTCCTCTCTACTAATACTGTCAGGCGTTCGGTCCATGACCGAGCGCCCAACTTTTCAGAGAGGGGTGACACCAAAATGACTGAGTCATTTTGGTGTCATCCTTCCAATGGTGTCACCCGGGTGTGGGCCGCACCCCCCTTTGTGACGCCACTGGCTTAGTTCTTGTGTGTCCAAAGGTTTCCTTATGCCTACCACCAGCTTTGTGCTAACCATAGACCTTGTGTAGACCTTGTGTAGCAGCTTTACGAAATGAGTGATTGAAAGTCAGTCTTTAGTTAAAAACAATAGCGGGGATTCTAATAAAACTTGCTCTTGCATCAGACTAACTTCACAAGAAAAAAAGATCTGAGGAACAGTTTTTATTTATTTTTGCCTCTGTTCTATGGTATAAGTGGATCATTTCTTAGATCTTTTACCCTTTTCAGCTATTTCAACGAGTTGATCTCTTAGTTTGCCTCTTTTCCCTTTTTAAGATAATTAAGCGGTGGCACACACGAGACAGTAGAATAGTACAAAACAATGTGAGGACTGTACATCAAAAAGAATGACTAAGGACTCCTCAATTTATAACCAGCAAAAGGTGGATTTGGAGGTAAAGCTTACTGCAGTTAAATGAAGCATCCCCAATAACCCCCCCTTCCCCCCAGTGCTCATTCGGATTGTCAACAGGAAACAGGACCTCTTTAAATCCCTGCTTCTGAAATATTAGTAGAGCTAGTGGTCTTGTATACCTTTTTTTATGAAGCTACGCACCTCTATATAGGTGCCTTTTGGAATTTACAGGTGCCTTTACAATCTAAAAGGGAGCAGTAGCATTGTTCTCAGTTCTCTCTTTAACATAGAAGTCCTAACACACTTCCTGTCCTAAGGTGTCACTGCTCTTCTATAACTCTAATACAGTCAGTCAGCGTTGTCACCCAAAGACAGGAAGTGTGTTGCTGGCAGGATCTATTGGTGAAAGTAAAGTTTGAAGAAAGAAAGCTAATGTAGCCTCCACATCTAGCGATACGCAACCTGCTATGTATTTTATTTTTATTCTTTTGGTTTAGACAAACTTTAACTTTTTTTTTTCGCCTTTGTTTTCATTTGCAGGAAGCTCGAGGAGACTACAGCAGGTAATTCATCACTGTCTCTTTTGTCTTGTATGTTCTTGTCTCGCTTTGGTTTGTCAATGGTAGGCATAGATGGCAGAGTCTAATTCTGACGCATAGGCTCCCTCCAGGGCACTTGGAACTAGAAGGGGGAGAGAGAGGTCACCAGACGGGAAAGGGGGCGGCTGAGGAAAATGCGCTGTCAGTCCAAAAATAGGTTTGGATAAGATCTCCTAGGTTTCAGCCCAAAATATACCAGCTCGGTGAGACACGAGTGCTTTTGAGCTGTCTGTCATCTTGGGGTTTAATTAATTCCCTGCTTTTTCATTACACTCTTAGCTTCAGGTCTTGCAGTCAAAAAAAGCTTCTGTTTCAGTCTTGGGTCATAATTTTAGCATTTTTTTTTTTTTTCTTCACAATTTACAAAAAGTGACTCTACTTTGCTCAATAACCCCAAACTGCAGCTTGGATCGAGAACAGAGCTTTTAAAGTGTACGCATTAATGTGTGTAACAACAATGAACTTCTCTGATTCACAGCTTTGTAAACTTAGTTGCTGTTTTGTCCTGCTAATCCATTTTCTTAAATGCTTTGGGTTACTGACCTCCAGAAGAATACTGGCTAGGTGTACTGACCTCACGCTAAGGCCTCATTCACACATTGTTAAGCCTGGCCATCCGTATCGGGCCATTCCCGGGAGGGACAGGTGCTGCATTTGATTGCACGCAGCAGCCTGTTCTTCCCTATGGGAGAACATGGCAGTACGCTGTCATGCGCACACCCGTGCGGCTCCAGTTATCCGTGCTCGGATGCAGATAGGATCCTTCCTGTCTGCGTCCGAGCGCGGAAACCGGGACCTGCTCATGTTTACGTATGGCCCAAACCTCGCATATGGAAGAACAGGCTGCTACATGTAGCACCTGTGTCTCGCGGGAATGGCCTGATGGGGCCGTGCATGCCGTACAGGTGCGTATGGCCCAACTTAATGCAGTGTGAATGAGGCTTAAAGTAGCAATCGGCCAAAATTAGCATAGTGGGTGCCACTGTTGGCACCCTTGCGCCTGGCATCCCTCGATCAGCTATCAAAGGAGCCAGTTGGAAAATTCCCAGCCAAACGGAGCTCTGTTCGGGTATTCTGAATACAGTGCAAACAGCAGGGATTTTTCCATTAAGGCTCATAAGCGTTGATGGAGGAATCTGTTCTATTTCTTTTCGTTCAGCCCGCAAGTTAGACAAACAAAAAATACACATGTAAACCTGACTTAACTTTACTTGCTGCATGCTTGTTCTGGTTCAGTAATTTAGAAAGTATTAAAGTGTGTGTGTGTGTGTGTGTATGTGTGTAATAATTTATTTATTTTTTTCATTTGTTAATTTTGTTTTACTGCCCCCTGTGTCCCTCGTAGATAGATTTGTCCTGCTGACCATTGTCACTTTGCCAAAAAGTGATTGGAAAAACCAGCCCATTCAATGAGCTTTAAGGGGCCCAAACACCGTACGATAATCGCGGGTGATCCTGCGATCATACGATAATCGGCAGGTGTATGGAAGGCGTGCGACCGCTTCTACTATACGGTTGCACGTCTTTTGTCTTCCGATCACGCTGGAAAACATGCCGAAAATCGTAAGATTTTCGGTGGGTTAGTGGCGTGCTCGGAAGACAAATGCCGAACGGGCCAGTGTGCGTAAGCGCACACTGCCCGCTCAGCATTGGAATAATCGGAAGCCCTCCCCTCAGCGGGGAGGGCTTGCGATGATCGCAAGTACAATCTGCCTGTCCAAGACTGGCAGATTGTACGAGATTTAGATTACCTTACAACCATTGCACAACGAAAGTCGTGCAATGGTTGTAAGGTGTATGGGCACCTTAAGGAAGATAAAAACTTTAATAAAACTTCATTAACATCATTATACTTGTTCCTAAAAATGAGTTGACCTAAGTACCTGAATCTTCCTCTAACCCTCTTTGCATCTGCATATAAGCATAAAATGCCAGTGCAGTCAAGTTGGGACCCATTGTATTTCTCAGTGTTGCCAGGCTAACACTGGGAGCTTTCCTACAGATCAGCAGTGGGTGATGGTGGTGGGGGGAGGGGGGTAGGTGTCTTGTTCTTTTCTGGCTACCCGGAACTCCATGTGGCTCCCTGAGTGCCCTTTCTAAGTGCCTACTTGTCCATTTGCCTGCTTCTGCAGCAGCACCAGAGGAAATATGTCCTCTGCAAAGTTTTGTAAACAGCTCAACTTCCAAATAAACAGGAAGGACATTTTTGATTTTCATTTATTATTGTCTGATGAATCATTTTGTTTTATTTGTACTTCGACTATTTGTACTATTATTGTACTATTTACTTTGACAATTAAATCTGTTTTGAGATTCATGCTGTTGAATTGAATGTAGTTGAAGGACAGCAGCCAAGCCTGTTGGGATAGAAATATATTTTTAAAAGTGGTTCGGCTGCTGATATAAGTTTCTGAGAACTAGCGGCCCGGATTAGAGTATTCGAGTGCCTGTACACAATGCAAAGTTGTTCATTTACTTTGCGTTTTGTTGAACCTACTCTGGCCCTGCCCCTCCCGCGTGCTTCGGACTGCAGCGTCGCAGCTGGCACGAGGCTCAGAAATTGCTGGTTTGGCTCTGTTTACCCTTTAATTCACTTTCTCCTTGACAAACATGCAGGCCTCCAGGAACTAAAGTCTTGGAGAAAACTTTATAATTGAGGTGGATGGAGGCATTAAGCACAACACACTGAGCAAATGCGGATCATAAAGGTCGGTCACAGTCCTGTTAATGATTCACCCGGTTCCTGCTCTCACTGCCAAAGTGAAGGGCTGATAAGGGAAGGGAAAGACCTGCTGCCCACGCAGTGACTGCGGCCTGGCAGATTAATAATCTGTGACCATTTGAACTTGAGACAGCCAAGCTGACTCCATTACCTGCCATTAGAAAAGCACGTCCCGACATACTCTGCCACGCTGTATATGCAGATTTGGCCCGAACCGGCTGGCACTTTGTTTAGGAGAACATATATTGGTCTTTGATATATTTTCTTATGGTTATGTAATTTTGTCAAGTAAATATGACACATTGTATATGAATGTGTATTTTTATTTTTATGCAGCAGGTGGGCTCCTTTTTCTATGCTTTTCAAGGCTTTTCGTAAATCTCTTGTGTAAAATAGCCTGCTGTTTACAAAGCTCAGGTTTAAACAGTCATAGCAATGACTTCTCCCCCCTCCCTGTCTGTTACACAGCTTCATACAGAGCTCAATAGCTCAAGCTAGACAGTCATAGCAATGACTCCTCCCCATCCCTGCTGTTGCACAGCTTCATGCAGAGCTCAATAGCTCAAGCTAGACAGTCATAGCAATGACTCCTCCCCATCCCTGCCTGTTGCACAGCTTCAGTCTGAGCTCAATAGCACAAGTTGCAGTTTTATACACACCATTGACTCCTCCCACCTCTCTATCTCTCTGCCTACCTATTAAAGCAGAAGTAAGTGATTTGTACATTTTATTTTTTTGGGGGGGCATAGCATACTTACACATTAGGGCACACTTACCTTAACATTGTGCCTTTCTCCAGCGCTCTCAGATCAATCTTCAGTCCTCAGGTCTGTCCCCTGCCACCGCCATCACCGCCACCTACACTTCTGGGTTCTCGGAGGTCTTCTTCAGCCATTCACCTCACATGTGGTGTGCCGGCGTTTACATGCAGTGGCTGTCACCCAATCATTAACTTGAACGGGTGACAGCTGCCACTTGTAAACGTCAGATTAGGGATTCCTGCTGCAGGAAGACACAAGTTCCTGACACAGGAATCCCTAATCGCACCTAATCCTACAGGTGTGAATGGGGGCTTAATCGATTAACCAGGGACTCTCAGCTGTGCCCATCACAGCTTCTAATTATGCACACTCCTGATTTTCATTGGTGTTGAGCCTGTCCTGTAGCTCTGTCACATTGGTAGTGACTTCAACATTTATCTCAGAAAGCAGATTAGACAGTATTCATTTGCAGAAATCGATTAGTACAGTAAATGACAGTGTTGGTTTAAAGGGCCGGCTTTTCCCATATGCACATGTAAGTAGCTATTGTAAAGTGACTCTGAAGTGCCAATTACCAACACGGTTTTACTTTCTCTGCCCCAACCAGTACAATGCTGTTTCATATATCACATGCCACCACTCTTCGGGTTTGCTCCATCTTCAGTTCCTAGAACATTTTATCAACCAGAGGTTGGGAGCAGCCGCAACCCGGTAGATAGTCGCATGCAGTGCACCCAAGATGAGCATCGCACCATGCACAGGTTAACATATACTACACACAAGCGTTCATTTTGACATGCAGAGCTTTTAAAAAGCAGTAAAGCAATTAATCAGAATCGTTTGCAAAAGGAAAGCAGCTAATGTGCAATCTAGAACTCGACCTCATTACAAACTATGCATTGCTAGCCACCCCTCCACTACATTGTACTCACTGGCTGCACAGCTTAAGGATACATTCGCCCGTATAGCCTATTCATTATCTGTCACCCAGTCACTAATATGGCTTCATCTGGAAAGGTGTCTTCCTGTCTGCCCTGCTCATCCGCAGCACAAAGTGGTGCCATTATGATGAGATTTGGTGCCTCTTTGTATCAGCTGTTTCTGGCCCTAGAGGATCGTGATGAGATTTGTGGAAGTGCTTTCATGGTGGCCATGCTGTTCAGGCCAATCTCACAAGGCTTACTCTGTATCCAGGCGCAGTTTAATAACAAACCTCCGACAATGTGGAGCCAGCATATTTAGGATTACAGACTGCTTGTAGGGGGGAGACAACCAGAGTCAACCCTGGTAGACAAAATAAAGCCAATAGGAGGCACAGCTAAAACAAAATAGACGTAAGTGTGCACCAATCCATCGGGCAACATATTCGTAAATTCTTTGGCTGGATTTGGGTAGGATATGTGCTAATATATAAACCCCATTAACAAAGGTAGATGGCTTGCGGTTTCATGGTGTGGTGAGCATCTGTTGCCCATTGTGCTTGCTCATGGTGGTAAGGGGTTGGGGTAAATCTGTAGTTTTGTTTTTGAAAGTGTCTGCAGATGTTTTTTCTTAAACATCAGCCAGGAAAATAAACTGGTAGAACTGTTTTAGACACCCATGGAGGTCTCCGGAGATGGCAGGAGAAAGGCAAACAAAAAAAAATCTGAAAAGTTGTATTTGCAAATGTTTTTTGTTTTTGTTTTTTTGGCTACATATAAAAACTAAGATGTGTTCAGGTTGAATTTATTCTTTAAAATAGTATTAAACTGTTTTTCAAAAATAAATCCAGATCAAACAAATCTACATTGCCCAGCAATATATTTCTTTTATATTTTTACCCAAGCACTTAGTCATCACATTTTGGAACAGCTCAAACTATCTCAGTTCGGCTTCCCTGAACTTCATGTCCAGTGCAAGATTACTTAGGGAGAGCAGTCTCCAGCATCTATCCATCTACTAGCTTGGAGGAGGGATGTTGAGTGGAGAGCAGAGGAGTTTCTTGCTTTTCTGTGTCTTGTGTGTTTGTGCAGACCCACAGAGCTTGCTAGCACACACAAGGATGGCTCCATAAAGAAACCACCCTAAAACAGGATATCTGGGTGAGTGCTCTGCAGAAGACAAACTCTTAAACATCAGGGAGCAGTATCCATTGTAAGTAATTTAATCAGCATTTGAAATATCTTAAAAAAAACATTTTGACTTTATCACTTTTTAAGGCAATAAACGATGGAGCACAGTTGCAATCTCTGTACCTGAAACCCTATGACATGATTTATGCGATAGCGTTGTGAAAAAAGTTAATATTTAAAGAAGCGTGTAGTGTTGGGAAACGTGCTCAGTATAACAAAACGTTCATTCAGAATAAATTACTTTATAAGACTAACACATCAATATTTCCCAAGGTTCACTGCTGTCCAGCTGTGGGTATAATAACCCAGCCTTACAATGAGAGTTTTAAATCCCATCAAGGTCAGCTGTCAGTAGTGAAATATTTGGTAATGTACGTTATTCTCTCTTCCCCCAGGTGAAAGGTGCGAGGTGCTTTTGTAATCTGTGATCTCTTTTTACAGTCCATGCACCTCTGAGTGTTTATGTGTGAATTTGATTTGAGGGGGTGACATGTCACGCATCAAAGCTCCTATACCTTTAATGAAATTTCTTTGGATTGATGGGGTCAAATCTGCAGGGGCATTTTTCCAGTCTGGACAGGCCTTCCTGCTCTCTGAGTCTTCTGTAATGATAAGTAGATAACACTACCTGTGTAATATATAACCTAATTCTATACCTTGTGCTAACATGATTGTCAAATCTTCAAAGAAAGTCTCAATTCCCAACAAGAAGACAACACTTTTCTTTCAAAGTTTGTATTAAAGAAGGTTTTTTCAAATATACAGAGAATACAAAAAATAGAATAGAGTTAGTTCCTCCATGGGGGCTATAATGAGCTATAAAATAAAAGACCACGAATCGTATTCCAACACAGTAGGATTGCCTCAAACATAACGGAGCCATAAAAGATCAACATCATTGAGCCAGATGTGAGACAACACTTTTCGTATGAAGTGTGGCCACAATATGTTATGTCATAGCTTCCATATGTCTGACATGAAAACAAGGTGGACACCTTTTTGCACAAGGTATGTATGTAGAGATACAAACAATTATCGATCATCCGCATTGATCATTATAAAATCCATCTTTAATCGTACCTCCTCATAAGAACCTTTTCACAGTCTTTCAAATTCATCGGCTTGGGTCGAAAACATTTTTTTTTAATATATATATTTTTATGGTTATAAAATGTTCTTATGAAGATTTTCTATTAAAGGGTTTACCCCCAAAAAATTCCATGTATTCCAGAGTCTCCGGCACATTAAACAAAACAAAAAACACAGCCCCCTAGTTTAGCGATCAGACCAAAAAGGAGAGATGGGATTACATTCCAAAAAACGGACAGTCCATGCAAATGAGGGACCGTTGGGAGCCCTGTTGTTGAGTTTGAAGAACATTGATTAAAAAACAACATCCACCATTGGAAACCATGTTAAGTTCGTAGAACAATGATAAAAAAAAAATACAGCATCCTTCCTTGGAAGCTTTGTTGATTTTAATAGAACAATGATAAAAAAAAACATCAACCATTGGGAGGCATGTTGAGTTCATAGAACAATGAAGAAAAAAAAAACCCCACAAAATCCACCGCTGGGAGCTATGTCGGGTTTGTAGCACAATTTAAAGAAAACACAGCATACAGTACACCATTGAGAGCCATATTGAGTTTGTAGAGCAATGATAAAAAAAACACAACATACAATGTTGGGAGCCATGTTTGGTTTGTAGAACAATTTTAAGAAACGCATCATACGCCATTGGGAGCCATGTTGATTTGTAGAACAGTGATTTTAAAAAAACCACAACATCCACTGTTGGGAGCCATGTTCATTTTGTAGAACAATAGTTAATAAAACGCAACATCCACCCTAATCCACTTATGTTTGTGTGTGTTTTTTTTTTTTTTTTTTTTTTTTTT
>NW_017306464.1:1040873-1044792 GCF_000935625.1 Nanorana parkeri | reverse complement strand
TTTAAACTTGGGAGATACACCTTATCAACACCGGTCTGGCCCGAATGTTAGCCGCCTTGTCTCAGCCATCAATTAAGCACACAGTTGATGAAACTGCAGACAAAGCAAGTATAAGATGATGACATAAACATGTAGACGTATGATGCAGGCTTCCTGGTATGTACTATAATACGGTTCTAGACACAATTAGGGAGGCATAACTTGTCTTGTGGTCTGATCTATTACAATATTATCAACTGGCCCAGAGCCAAAGCTTGTAAGAAGTATGACTATTTTTAAAGGGGGTCTACTTCCTTGTCACACCAACAAAACATTGGCACCGACCCAGTCCGCAACACAACATTAGGAAGCCACATGAATGAATTAATACAGACACATAGCACTTCTGAAAAAAGTGTAGAGTCAGCGGGATGGATAATTGCAGTGATCCTTGGCACATCATGGAATGTATTCACTATAATCTTGTAAAGGTGGCTTGTTTTATGAGTACATAGTTTGAAAATCAAAAGTAGAAATTATTATTTATTTGATCGTAACAGCTATGTGTGCCAATAGGCCACATTGTATGTTGAGTAAAATCTAAGTATTGCCATATGAGAATTTTCTATCGCCAGTTGTATGGGCCAAGGTTTTTTTTTTTTGGTTTTTTTAATATCATTTTACAGTGCACTGTATCAAAGTGCATGCAAGCAAAAACCTGGGGAACACTACAGGACGTACGAGCCTGGGGGGGAAAGGTATTTGACACACCTGCAAGTGTTGAATACCTGCCGGGCAGAAGCATTTGAGGGAATGGGTATACAGGAAAGGTACTGTAGGTATAGATGCACTTTTTCTTTACAGCTCAAGTATCTTTACAAGTGACCGTGTGATAACAGGGCCACTTTAAAGCAAGACCTCACTGACCTCTGTAGCAGTTGACAACGTGGAGCAATCCATTCTCAAAGTTCCCAAGAGACATAGTGAAGTTGTTCAAGTCTTATTTCTCTGTTCTCCCCTTCATCCTTTGCACCTGCCCTGTGTTTATATCATAGATTAGAAGGCTGTCTGGCTGATAACTAACTGCTGAGAGAGGGGAGCTGAGTTGTAGAGAGAAAGTGTAAGCAAACTGTGAAGCTTGAGCTGTAAGATTGAGGATGAATTAGTCCACAGTGCCTCTAGTTACAGAGGTCAGTGAGGGCTTGTTTTAATGTTTTTTTATTTACTTCTTTAGACTATGTAAATATGTAAATGTCTATGCCTTAGCCACAGTTATATTTTAAGCTGATTTTGGAAACCTATATAAAAAACATAGGATTACTATAGTTTCCAGTTCATAGACATGAGATAGCTGCCAGATATACAGTTGTGTTTTAGAACGATTGGTGTATAAACAAGGACGCTTGCATTAGTTTAGCATGTATGCTTTATGCTCTGTGAAGCCACTACTGGCACAATCCTAATTTTTAGGCAACAGAACTTGGTTGGAATAATCTTCCCCGAAATGCATTGTCCAGGGGTTGCGTGGGTTGGTCGTAGAGTGCCCATAATCATATGACTATTTCCTGATCCAACCTTCAGTACACGCTGCTTTATTTCATTCTGGATGCTGCAGAGAGAATATTATTGTTGTGAACAAAAACCCAGTTAAAGATATTGTAATGACAACTCAATACACAGATAATGGGCCTGCTAAGTACTAAATCCTTGCAGATAATGAGAACAATTAGGCTGGTATGTAAAGTGGTTTGTCAGTGTTTACTATCTGAACTAGAATGAATTCCTATTCATACTCAGATAGTACATGACCTTGGCATTTGTTATCTGACATCCTGATACCAAAGAGGCATTTACTAGTCATTTGTAACCCAAGTGGCCCAGTATGTCTTCATCAGACATAACCTTCACTCCTGCTTTGGTTTAAGATGTTCATCCAATCAGGAGGTTTCAACTGCTAGATTACAACTGCTATCCATAATTCTTGTGATATGCACATGGTGACTGGTGTCTTGAAGTGATGCATTACAACTAACTAGGTTTAAGTCTGAAAGGGGATTAACCCATTGACCTAAACACACAGAAACTAACCATCGCAATTGTTTTTACTCAGACCTGGAGAATTCCTGTTTTAATTCATCTCTGTCCAAACAAATTTTGTCCTTTATGACTAAAGCTTGACATAGTTGGGGATTTGTCTTGCCAAGACTGATGGGTGGTGACACATCTGTCCATCCTATCTTACACTGAGACCTGAGGGGGAGTTTCCCCCACCCCCCGACCTAGGCTTCTGGCTGGTGTGGGTTGATGTGTAGCAAATGCCTTGATCCCTTTCATTTAAAAAAAAAAAGTAATGTCAGGATGGAAAAATCTCCAATCTGTTGGATAATAAGCACCTTGAAGCTGAGCAAACTTGGTTATTCCTCCTTGGGAAACAGTAGGCCCCAGTGGTCTCTTTGTTGTTGCAAACACTTCTCAAAGCTGCATGTTGCCATCGGACCACCCTAAATTATTCTGACATAGAATTATCAGCTTATTTACTAAAGGAACACTCTAGACATTAGATTATTGTCACCTGATCCATTCCATTATACACCCAGTTTTGCTGAAGATCTTTTGTAGTTGATGCTGGGGTATCTGTCCTCCTAACTTCCATTGTTGTTCTTGCAACAAAAGTGTGTAAAGGTAGATGACAGATCTCCTGATCCAGCTGGTTTGGACCTGTGGAAGTACTAAACATCTTTTTTTTTTTTTTTTTTTTTTCTGTTTTGGATAAAGTAAGGAAAGGTTGAAACTTCTGTCAGGTCTTTTCATTTCCTGTTTTGGTGATGACCATTACTGGGACAGGAAGTGGTGAACATCTTCCATGAACAGGGTGATCACAATAAAAACCTGACGCCCTACATGACAAGGTGTCCCGAGGAAAAGAGGCAAAATGAAATTCCCAGCTCTTGATAGCAGGAAAAAGCTAATAAAGGTTCTTAGCTTTTTTCTGTTGTATTCAAAACTGTAACTGGGTACTCCAAGTTATGGTGGAATACATGACCCTACTGCTGCCTCCACGATTCAGCTCTTGTTCCTGCTTGATTTGACATACATTGATTGGATAGATTAGGTAGGTCCTCATATTGCATAGTTATGGTAAATCTAAAAGGGATTGTAGGGTCAGATTTGTAACACGGATGGTGAGCTCAATAGGAATTTTCCTTCATTTTGAGTAGATTTCATCTGACTTCTTGTTATGTTTCTGGGACAGGTAGTGGAAATCTCCCTGATGGGACATAAACAGGAAAAATACAACCTGTTGGGTCTAAACCTTTTCTACTTTACCCAAAACATAAAAAAACAGATTTGGCTTCACGTTAAGTGGTTTTTAAATGCATCACTGTAAACCAATATATTTTAGTTTCACTAAAGTTCTTCCTCTGGGCTTTACAAATTTAGGATATTTATTTGTGGGAGCCATATATGGCGATTTTATACAGAACTGCTTGTATTTTGGGAGCCATATCAGAGCGCCCGATAGACCAGGCACTTTTCCACAAATGCGTCTTTTGATTCTGCAGGAAGTCTCTTATCACAACCAAAATAGCCAAGTTTTAAATTTAGAGCCTGTTTTCACTTAGAGGTTTTTACAGAGGAAAATGAAGCACAGGTCCCCGTGGATACACGACGAGAATAACATATTCTTAAAATAGCTGACGTGTGAGATTTCCAATCCTGCCTTTGTGTAAGGAGATGAGCAGTGGCCAGTGCAATCTGACATGGATGAAGCTTCATATTGTCTATGTCAGACTGATAGGTGCACATCCCGAATCTGTGATTACGATAGGGAACGTTGGGTAGATGTATCAACTTCTGTTGACCATATATATTTATTGAACAATTGCTAAACATTATTTTAAAATGGCGCTGCAACCTGTAAACCTTTGATATCGACACC
>NW_017306464.1:1010059-1040731 GCF_000935625.1 Nanorana parkeri | reverse complement strand
CCTCCACAGCAACCGAAGCTGCATATTGGGTTGACTTTCTTAATTTATGTGCTGAAGAGGAATACACAATAGGAGGGGATTTAGAACATATATTTGCATCATTTTGGAGAATGTCAGTTTCAGACAGCAGGTGAAAGCAGCTATACTAAGTGGAGTGAATCACATTATGTACACCAATATTAAGTATTATTGGTTGGTGGCTGATACTAGTGGTCATGGGATTTGACTATGCAGGACAAAGCAACAGGTTCACTTTAGATCCCCCTCCACTCTGTCGCTCAATTTAAAACCTTAGAGTCCATTACTCTGTCTATGTGACCCCATTGACCCAATGCTGTTAAATTTGAGTAGGTCACGTGCTTCTCCATACCTAGAAGTACTGGGGGTTTCTCTCAGCAGCTGAATGGAGCATTGGTCGGGGTCAAGGGAAAGTATGTTCTGCTGAGAAGGACAACGTATTTGGCCTTCCATTAAACTTTCCTATTCCTCCAAGCATTTAAACCTAGTGGCACCTTTTTATTATCTGCTCCATCAACTGTTTCAGACACACAACTTCTCTCCCCAAAATGTGTAATCTGGATAGGACTTTTCTGAAAATGTAACACTTGTCAAAAATCAACAGCTAAACCCTTATCTCCTTTTCTATGCACTTATGCATAGAAAAATGTCTGCCATGGAAAGAGAATATGTGACTTTGATGTGCAGGATATAATTGACATCCACGTCAATTCCCTATGCTTTTGTGAGAGGCAAGATGGTGACACCCAACTGGATCTTTGGTGATGAACCGGTGTAGTTAGAATGTTGATATTCAGCTGCAGTTTCTGTGCACATTGGCAAAGGAAAGGGTTGCTTTAAAAATGTAGAATGGTGACAAGAGACAGGCTGGTCATAAACAAAGCAATGTTTACTCTAGCCTTGGCTGATGATGACAGGGGAAATAGTCAGAGCTAAGAGGTCAAAAGAATTAATGTGTTTTAAAAGGCAGGATTTGCGGTTCACAATGACCCATAGTAAACATTTTATTGAAAGGGCCCGTGTAATAACTGAATTGACTCTGAATGTAACACTTGGCACTGGCTTCTTTTCAATGAATGACAGAGAGAATAATTGCTGCCAATCATTTTTATTCTGTCTGGGAAGGACAAGTTGCCATTCAGGATGGACTGAAATCTTTTCACAGGGAAGGGCAATACTCACCTGGCCGTGTAATATGACCTGCCCTTCGGATGAGCTATGTCACAGCTGTAGCTGTTATTCAGCCCTCTCCATGTGTGTCTGAGGTGTATTTACCTTCTGAGTCATTGTGTATTCTACCTTCAAACACTGACACTCTAAATAAAGTTCACCGAGGTAGGGTTCCAGATAACTGCAAGAGCCACGACAGAAAAAGCTGGGTGAATATAATGCAATGTATAGTAAGATCCTGTTTGGGAACACAGACCAGCTGGCTATGAACACAGATAACAGGACCAGAGTGGTGACTTCACTCTACAGTGATTTGGTCTTGCATATATACTATTAAATTAACTATTATATACTTCAAATCTGACTTGTCATCTCAACGTCTTCCCCAGAGCTGTGGAGGAAGCTCTTGGGAACGTGGGGTGGGAAAGAATATGCAAGAGCCATAACAATATCCTAATTTTCATAGAGATAGAGCATTGCCTTTTTATTACAGAAGGTACTTAAATGTCCTCACTTCCAGGATAAAACTCAGAAACAAGAAGGCCATGCTGTATCTCCTAGTACTTTTAGAGGTGGACTTTTCCGTTCCTTTTGTACCACATCACCCTGACCTCCAGCACAAAGCCCAGAAAAAAGAAGGCCATGCTGTATCTCATAGTACTTTTAGAGGTGGACCTTTTTCCGTTCCTATTGTACCATCTCACCGTAACCTTCATGGTTGTATCATTCCATAGACCCATACAGGCTAAATGTCAAGTGTTAGATATGAAAGGTGAAATTTGTGTAAACCAGATGGTGGATGAGGAATTCAGAAAGTCAGGATTATAGACCCTTATAAAAATATGAGGTTTGAGAGAATTTAAAATATGCTTGTTGGTACTACAAGATACTGGACATTGAAGCTCCGATAGGATGAAGGACCAATAGGAAGTGGGCAGGCTGGTACTCAAGACTATCGGTAAATGTTGAGATTTGGTTGTTATAATACTCCAGGGTTTGGGAAACACCTGGGTGCTGAATCAGGCATGGTAAGATATGTGTACACAATGTTTGGGGACTGCATTGTAGTTTTAGAACCAGTTCAGTGCCATCAGTTACACGGTAAGGATGTTCCGAAGCTTGATGAATGAGTGGAAGAGTGTTGGAAAGAGATGGAATAAGAGATGGAAGTTCATGGACATTGGTGGAGAGTGGTGACCGGACAGGAAGAGGATTGTAAGAGGGATGAAGGCTCTGGTGGACAGAATTCCTGGACCAGAAAGTTGAGGCACCATGGAATCTATCAGCATAATTGACATTTCGAAGAAGTCTTAGGGCAAGGTTCAAACACAAACGCAGAGCTCACCTGAGAATGTATTTTATGGCCATTTTGGAATGGGAAGTACATGCAGTATTCTCTAGAGCAGGCTTGATCATAGAGAAACAATGTCGACCTTATGAGATCTTTTCCGTCTTCACTTATTGACTCTTCCACCTCCCCAGCCAATATATATTGGCCATCAGGTGCCCCTTGAAGTGACCTTTATTGCCTTGTCTGTCAAAAATCATCTGCGTACAGCCACCTTAGGAAGAAGATACAATGAGGATGTGATTAGGATACATCTAGATGAGTGATTTATTGAGCTTCTTTGCAAACACATCACAGACCTGCTGGCAGAACAGCACTGCAGAGATCTATTGATTCCAGAACCGCGCCTGAACAAAATTCTCCCAGCATGCACCACGGACTCTGGATTGGCTCTGAGTTGTTGCCTGCAGTTTAATTTAAGAGCTCCAGGCTAAGACATGTCATGCACGAGAACGCTGACGATTTTACATCTGGCAAGTCTCATGCAAGCCGTGTAAATCAATCACTTTACACAGGTTGTAGTATTAAAATAAATGTAACTCCCAACAACCTACTTCCCGTATTTGCTCTATTATGATCTGTTAAAAATAATACTGAAAGCGTTTATTATATCTTCTGGATAAGCGAAAAATAATCTGTTGATCCTTCCAGAAATTCAGTGTTATCAGCTCTGCCCACTTCACCTCTGTGGACTACAAAGCACACATGACCTATGCTGTAGCGATCAGGAGGGGGGGGGGGAGTGTTCTGTAGGCCTCTCCTAGGGTGATAACGCTGCTCCTAATATAGTACAGTGAGTGAGTGTTGTCACCCTAAGGCCAGAAATGTGATACTGGCAGAAAACAGGAAAAAAAAAAAGATGACGAATGTGGCCACCAAATCTAAGGATTGGCATGCTGTGATATATTACAGGAGGGAAAAACATTTTTTAAAGGAGATCTGTCCACAAGTGAAACATGGAGTCTTCCATTGCTGACCCTCCTGGCTTTGGAACTTTTGGGTCAATGACTTACAACAAGTACACAGATATGGGCTTTTCTCAGAATTTCCCGATCTGCATACGTCTTCCTGGCAAGTGACTTAGCATAACAGACTCGCATTTTCAGAAACGGCTCCTTTATTTTTTACACAACCAGTTTCCTTTTAACCACTTGAGTACCAGCCTGTGTTACCCCTTCATTGCCAGGTCATTTTCCAGTTTGAGTGCTGTGATAGTTTGGTTGACAATTACTCTTGTCATGCCACGTTGTACCTTTTTTTTTAAAATAATTTTTAGATTTTATTTCCAGCTGAAATTTGAAATCAGGCTTGCAGTGGGAAGGTCTGGAGAAAGTAAGCCATTGAACTGCTGGGGATGAGCATCACTGGGGTTGTTGCAGCCAAGGGACACATTATCATGCACATTGCCTATTCTTGTTTCTCTTTTGCGGGCACTGTCCTGTAAAGGACCCTAGCAGTGAAATGGGGGCTGTCATTCATAACATCTACTTCCAAAATTGCTAATTGCCAGGCTGGCTGACTTGTCTCTACATATGCTAATTGCCAGGCTGGTTGACTTGCCTCTAATATGCTCATTGCCAGGCTGGCTGACTTGCCTCTAATATGCTCATTGCCAGGCTGGCTGACTTGCCTCTAATATGCTCATTGCCAGGCTGGCTGACTTGCCTCTAATATGCTCATTGCCAGGCTGGCTGACTTGCCTCTAATATGCTCATTGCCAGGCTGGCTGACTTGCCTCTAATATGCTCATTGCCAGGCTGGCTGACTTGCCTCTAATATGCTCATTGCCAGGCTGGCTGACTTGCCTCTAATATGCTCATTGCCAGGCTGGCTGACTTGCCTCTACATATGCTCATTGCCAGGCTGGCTGACTTGCCTCTACATATGCTCATTGCCAGGCTGGCTGACTTGCCTCTACATATGCTAATTGCCAGGCTGGCTGACTTGCCTCTAATATGCACATTGCCAGGCTGGCTGACTTGCTTCTAAAAATGCTCATTGCCAGGATGGTTGACATCCCAACTTTTCAAGTCATGAACCTGGAAGACGTATGCATTTTTGCTTGTGTCTGTCCCAGGTCAGGGTTTTAGCCAGGCATCTAGCATAGCACCTCCGCAATGGCAAGTTGAATATTTCCCAAGTTAAAGTTTCCTTTTTAATAGCTAGGACGGTTCCACATGCAGTGTTTTAAGCGGATCCTTTTTGTTTGTTTTCCTTGTGAATCGATGTGCCAGAAAAATGGTGTCACATGACCGCGCAGGGGAAATGAGAATAGAGTTGTTTCTCTAAGTGGTTTTGCCGGTGGCGCTGAAGCTTTAATCTGCCAGAATCTGCCAAAGTGAGGAAGATTTTAATAACCCCCATAGAAGTGCAACCTGTTGGAACAGATGCAGCCCCGGCGTTCCTAAAACAGACGTCTGCTGAAAATGTAAACACGAGCCTTGTCTTACGCCTGCACCTCGCAGCCATCATCCATTTCATATGGGTTATAATTATACCCAAATGTAGACACCACTAAGAACTGGGGATTAATCCCTTTAACTTGTATGTGTTTGTTGTTTTTTTTTATCCTAGCAGCCACGTTTGTCTACAACTGTGTGTTGTAGCCAAAAGTGTTTTGTAGGTTTGCTTTAAAGCCCAATCAAACTCTCAGCTTAAATCTGCTAAATACATTGCAGGTTCATCAAAACAAAATGTATTCAGTGGCATCACAAGTGAGGTGCGGGGGGTGCAGCCCGCACCCGGGCGACACCATTGGAGTGACACCAAAATGAGGGACAGTCATTTTGGTGTCACCCCCCTCTCTGAAAAGTCGGGCCGAGCACCCGACAGTTTTGGGTGAGAGGAAAGGAGCCGGCAGCATACCTTATCCCGCAGGGTGATTGCCCCCTCCTCTCTCTGGCGGCGTCCATCACCAAGATGGCCGCCGACAGGTATCAATAAGATCGCCGCGCATGCGCGGTGATGTCACGGCGGGGTGGCACCCGGGGTAATCGCTCTGGGTGACACCCGGCCTTGGGATGCCCCTGAATGCGTTCAAAAGTTTATTCTCTAAAAATCAGCCACAACATTAGAGTAGAAAAGCCTGTCCCCTGCCAGCATGCTACAGAAAAGGGCCCTTGCTCTCTGCAGAGAAGCAGTGGTCTCTCTGCAGAGGTCTTACATGGCTCCTGGTGAGTCAGAGCTAGAGCTCTCCAATCAGGAGGGAGCACGAGCTGTACTGACTGCAAAGCTATAGATCTGACTCGGCAATCAGGGGGCTGTTGGACCTCTGCAATGAGACAACTGCTACTCCATGGAGAGCAAAGGTCCCACTCTTCAGCATCTGAATGGAGTTTAATTGTTCTGTGTGTTTTAAAAAATAGGTTTTTGTTTTTTGTGTCCCCACTAATTCCCTGTCACTTCCTGTCCCGATGACACAACAGGAAATGAGGGGAAATCTCTCTAACAAGAGGACTCTGACAATCAATAATAGCCTGACACGGGTGCTAAGCCTTCCCAGTGCTATACAAAAGAAAAACTCCAACTAAGCCTTCGATTAGGAAAGTCACTGAGATTTGTTTTATGCTTCCAGCAGCTGCCCTTTAAATTTTCTCTTTTCAGTTTTAATAAAAAGAATCAGGAATTTTAAGCGCTGGGTTTCCTCCTAGCGTAGCTTGTCCTGGTCTTGTAATAAATCAGCTAATCATTTGTGATCTATAACGCACTGAAAGGTCTTGGAAGGGCTTTGAAGTGGGAATTAATTCAGAATGCCGTAGTAGAATGAATCGGGTGCGTTGCAGGATTTGGCCCATTGTAGTATTTAATCCTCTCTGCCTGGCTAAATAAAGAATGCTGACCGCTCTTTGCAAACTGCTGACTTGAAGCAAACCTGTCATGGCCCTAAGCTTGCTGAATTAACCTTATGGCACAGCGGCAAGGGCCATCAGATGCTGGCATGGGGCTGCCGGCTGCTGAAAGTGCAGTTCTGTTGAAGCTTCAGGTACCAGGCACGACTTTTTTGGGGATGAGGAGGGGGCATGCTTGTGGTCTTTCTCAAAACTCAAAGGAGTCCCATAGGGCGTTTGCTAAAGGGAGAGATTTTGTATTAACCCTTGCAGTGGGGCTAGCCTGGTTAGCCACTCATTTGTGTCTAGGGACTAAAATAAAGAAGTTCTACTCGCCTGAACCTCGGAGACGGCTTGCTCTTAGACCATTCCTTCCGGCCGCTCTACAGCGGTCCGAGGATCCTCTAAGGATCATTGCGTCCACTACACAGTGAGTATATGTATAAAGTCACTCACACTCCAATAGAATTTCAAGTCAAAAACGGTTTATTGACTCGATTTGCTATCACATCATATAGCGATGTTTCAGAACAACAGCGGTTCATTCTTCAGGCAAACAGAATGTTTGTTTGTTTGCCTGAAGAAGGAACCACTGTTGTTTTGGACAATACATTGGATTTTGGACAATACACAGTGAGGACACTGAGGGACACACCATTGTTTCACCAGAGAAAGAGACCGGCTGGAGGGAGCGCTGTGACAGCCAGCCATCTTTGAGGTTCAGGTGAATATAGAGTCCCTGGAGAAAATAACAAGCAGTAAACCGTAGAAGTGTGAGGGTAGCCCCACTGCAAGGGTTCACTTTAATTCCTGGAGTTCTTCTGTAATGCTCCAGCACCTACCAAACATTAAAGTATCAGTTTTGGGTGATCTGACCCTTTAAGATATGTATCCATATTAGATGGCAATCATTTATGATGCAACATCTTGGCATTAGACAACTGTTTTTGGATGAGAGATATTTCTTCTATTCCCGTGCGTTCCGGCCCCAATAGTGATCACATTGCGGCCAGGTAACTTTGTGTTGGGGCGGGAGAGGGGGGTGGTGGTGCATTGAACTCCATGGCATTGCAGCCACGCCCTCCGGACGTAATGCAATCGGGAACGCATGGCACATCAATGCCTGCGTTCCGGTCATAAAAAATTCTGCAAGTACTATTTTTTTCCCCAGACACAGGCATTGATGTGCCATGCGTTGCCATGCGGATGATCGCATTGCGTCCGGAGGGTGTGGCTGCGGTGCCATTGAGTTCAATGCACCGCCACGCCCCCTCCCGCCCCAACACAAAGTGAGCCAGCTGCAGACAAGTGCTTTCCAGTAGCCCTTAGAGCAGTGGTGGTCAACTTACCAGGTGTATGGAGCCTTAACTGTGGCCCCGGACATATTTCACATATGTACTTCTACAGAAGACTATTGGAGACGCTAAACCTTTCTACGGTAGGTGGTCCAAGAGTAACAACCTACTAGAGATTGAAGACGAGCAACGTGCTGCAGTATACAGTCATAGACTGGAGACATATGACATGAGACTGCTAGAGATATTGAGCATTATAGCCTCTGATGGCTGCTAGAGATCATTGCCAATAGAGCATCTTTCAAAGTCAATGTTCCCACTCCCCACTCCCCCTTCTGACTGCTGGGGTCCAAGGGCCACACAGGTACCAAAGTGGGATTCCTATGCCCCTCGCTGCCTGAGGCTGGGGACGCTAGGTGCTGGTGCTACTGATGGGTTGGTGGGGCCAGGTGCATGGTACCTCTGCCTCGTGTCCTGCCCAGATTTTTGTCATCACTGGTTGCCAGGAGCTGGGTGGGATGCCAGGCAGAGAGTCCTGCCCAGCTCCTGGCAATCGGTGACGTCAGTGAGCTGGTTGGGACACTGGGCCAGGTGGGTGGGTCAGATTTTACTAAGAGCCTGAGACACTCTGGCCTGAGGGGGCAGCATGTGACCCAATGATAATCAACTAACTCATTATAGGGACCTCCCTGGTAGCATGTGGTCTTGAGATTGGGCACCAGGGCCTATGAGCATTAGTAGACTACCTTTTGCCAGCTGCTCCATTTGTATCGGTCTTGCAGACTGGGCTCTTGGTGGTAATTAATGAACACTGTGGCAACCTCTCCAGTGAAAGAGAGCATACCCTGGGAATGGCTTTTTAGAGGGGGTCACATGGAAGGCTGGCACTTGTCTTAGGATGGGGCTGCTCTGCTGACAATACAAAGTGACATTCATTTCTATCACTCCTCAATCAACCTCCTAAAACCAGACACTGTTATATTATCACTGGCCCCCTGATTTCCTTCACTAAACCAGCACACAGTAATAACAAGCCGGGCTGCGCCTGCACTGCAGGGACTGACAAAGGGAATCACACTAATGTAGCTAAGCTGGTCTTTGTATCCTCAGGAAGAAGCAGAAGTGTAGCAATAACAGTCTGCTCATGGTTTCCACTAGATATCAAGCTGACCGTGAATAATCTTGGCTCGACTCATAGTAAATCCAAGGAAAAAAAATAAATAGACCAGACGTTGCTTCTGGCTGCTTATCAGATGCGGAGTAGGTGCGGTGACCCCAGTACCGGGATACATTACAACATTGTGTAAATGTAACACTTGGATGTCCTTTCATTGTAGTAATGTGACCTGATTCTCCATCACAACATGCGACCAGACACAATGTGCAACCAAAATTGTTACACTGTCCATAGTGCGTTCTACATAGCACCCAATGGTCCCTCCTTTTCAAACCAAATCCCTCTGTCCCTTATCCCTCATCAGCGGTCTCTCCTTTTTTTTTTGTTTTGTTCTGACCTATAAAATTTAAAATATTAATGCAAGAATCCGCTCCAGTTCAGAGATTTCCCCCACAGTAATTTTTTAGATGTCTGATGGCCAGCATCATTCAACACATTTCTTCTGAGTCCAGGTCACCTGGACTCTGGACCCGCCCCTAGACTGGACAGTGACAGGAGAAGCAGCACAGTGATGAGCTCAACTCGTTGGCACTCTGCTTTCTCCTCCGATCGGCTTCTTGTTAGCACAGGAACTGGCTGGCTCCTTGTGCTGCCCCTCCTTCTCACACTCCAGCGGTACCTGGAATGTGAGAGGCTGTTACCATGTCAAATTCAGATACTTACACTGCTTTCATTAACATTCTAATTGAGTATTTATGATTTATAAGGCTTTTATTACTGCCTAGAATTAAATGTTAAATATAAAATTAAGCAGTGGCGTAACAATAGCCATAGTGGCCCATGCGGCTGCTATGGGGCCTGGGGGTGGAAGGGTCCCCCTTCCAAGGATTGTAGAAGTTGCTGCTGACACTGGCATTATCTAATCAAGAAGAGCTGACATCAGATGTGTAGGGGGGGACTAAGGCAGGCAGCTCTCCCTCCAGGTCCCTGACTTTAATATCATTGACAGGGAGGTTGCTGGGGGACCCCATTAAAGTTTAGCTATGGGGCCCCATGATCTGTGGTTACGCCCCTGAAAATAAGTATACTATGCTAAACCTTTTATCCAGCCTCTAAATCCATGGTTCTCAACTGGTGGGTCGTGACCCAAAAGTGGGTCGCGACCCCATGTTCAGTGGGTCGCCGAGCGCTTTCCACTTTGCTAGGTGAGAGGCTCCTCAGTCTCCCCCTAGCGCAGCACTGTCAGTTCTCACACCAAGCAGCCATTCAAAATATGCTGCCCGGTGCCGAATGTCAGCTTGAGGTGTCGTGGGCTGGAGCTATGGCCGCGAGGGAGCTCCATTCATAAGTGCCTCACTTACAACTCCTTCGTGTGCCCTGTAGAGGTGCCTGGACCGGAAGTGCTGTCACATTCTGGTTCATGACACCTCTACAGGGTGTGCAAGGGAGCTGTACAAGCACTGCACATATGGATGGAGCTCCATCAAGGCACAGCAACCCACACTGCACCCCAGGATGAAGATCCACTCCAGTTCTCCTAAGGTAGGGAGACTGGGTGGATCTTAAAAAAAAAAGTGTGTGTGAGAATGTCTGTGAGTGTTTGAGATTGTGTCTGTGATTGTGTGTGTGTGTGAGTTCCCGTTCCCACTAGCACAGCATACCATGCAATCGCACCTACCACACGTTCGGCTGTGGGAAGTGCATTGCATTGCCATTCATTTGAATGGCACCTCAAACGCACCTCCCACCCACAGATCGATTGCCCCCACCAGGGCAAGCACTACTGCGACTTGGGTCATGACTTGATGACCAATTTCAAATGTGGGTCCTGAGGTTACATAGTTTGAGATCCACTGCTCTAAATCATCACATTTGTTATTTTGAAAAGCCAGTTCACATGAAATGTGGGGATGAAAAAAGCATTGGTGGGTTTAACTCCTCACCTTGTGCATGTTACTTCTTAATGGTCTCTGTAATTGGGGGGGGTCATTTGCTTGCATAATTTGTGCCGAATATAACCCTTCTAGTTCGGAGGTATGCCTTATCCTTTTTATCACAGTAGGTTGTCATCACAATGGAGACTTTAAGACTCGAGTGTTAGAACTTCAGGTTTTAGAGAAAATTAACCCTTGCAGTGGGGCTACCCCCGCAATGCAAGGGTTAACTTCTTGATTTTCTTTAGGGGATGGAATGAAGAAAAATAAATACTCTTCCGATCCTCAGTCCCACCTGGCTGCTAGACTAGTCCCCCCCCCCAGCCTCTTCTCCCCCGGGGGGTCTTGTGATCTAAGGACCCATGACATCATCACGTCTAATACAGGTCTATCAGAAGTGAGGATGCCAAGGGACATACAGCCGGAGCAGAGGGGGAAGAGAGGAGAGTGGTCACTGCTGCATGCACTGCTGCCCCTACTGAGGATCGGGTGTATATTTCTTCTTTATGTTCGCTCCTAGACCTAAACGAGCACTCCAGGTTTAAGAAAAATTATCCCTGGCAGTGGAGCCACCCCCGCACTGCAAGGGTTAATTTTTCCAAAACCTGGGGTTCTTCAAGTAGCCCATTTGCTGGTGCAACACATGCTCTCCGCGCCTCTGAGAACCTCGGTGACCCTGCAGATCCGCCTGCACCCGCCGTATAAGAAAATCTCAGTTAAATCTTTGCAGGAGTTCTCAATGCATAGTTCTTTCTAGAGAGATAAAAGCTCATTGCTGATTGGCTCCTGCAGTTTAGGACAGATTATAAACTGAGTATAGTGTTTAGTGGATTACACTTTTTTTTGGCATTCCGGCCGGAAATAGCAACCATTAAACCTTTTTATCCTGAAATGTCAGTAAATTCTGTCGCTGACAATCGCCTTCTGTGCTAATGGAATTACGAGCGCGGTGCCTACTGTTTCCTGAAACTGAGACCCACCCGCAATAATGTATAATTAGCTGACACTAAGTAGATAAAAGTTCCTAAATGAGACCATTAAGTTGTAATGTGCTGCGGCTAAATCATTAGCTGCTACCGTGGGGGCGAGTGGAACCTTGTTCTTCACACGCACTTATCATGGAGGCCTGGATGGTGATACTCCATCATCTCTGTTTTATAAAGCCAATAAAATTGGGCGTAAAGCTCCAACCACAACAGTGTTCATGGTTTTGGATAGAATGGGGAAGGGTTACATTGTGTCTTTGGCTATTATTGCTGTCTGGGTCCCCACTGGGGGAGATTTCCCCTTATGGAGTGGCGGAACTACCAGGGTCGCAGTGGTCACGTTTTGCGACCAGTCTCTGGCGTTCCGCCACGTGGGGGGGTCTAAAGGGGTGCCAGGCAGGGATTTTTTTTTCTACATTTGGCACTGCTTTAAAAAATTGCATTGCATACCGCTCCCTTTTAATTTTGTTCATTTTAAATAAACATATTTTTGGCCGACAGTACTTCAGACGGAGATGATGAGCATTTTACTGGTGACCGGACTTGTCATAGTTTTGCCATTTATGCTGCCTATGCCGGGATAAGTAGTGAGTTTGTTTGAGAGGTGCGGCCTGTGTATGCTGTACTAATATTGACATGTCCTCAGGTTAGAGCATGCCCTATTCTGCTCTTTGGCCTCCAGTGTACCACACATTAAAAGAGAACCTCACTCTTATTAAAGAAGCTACATACTGGTTGGCTAATACAGTCACTAAATATTATGACCTACATGTATTACTTGCTGTGGGAATCCAGCTAATAACTAGGTATGGGCTCGATGTTCGAGTCAAACGTGAGTTCGACTTGAACATCGGCAGTTCGTGTGTTTTGGCGAACACACAAATAAGACTTCTCAAAAACTTTTTGCTGTTTTTTCAAACAATTTTTTCAAAAGTCTGGCCTCCTCCTTTTTTAAAAACTATTTTATTTAACCCTTTAGTGAATGGGTAGGGGTATAAGTACCCCTTACTCATTCACAAGGAGGGGGGGCGCATCTGGGTATTAAAGGGGTACCCTGATGTGAATAAGCCCCCTGCTCGCACCCCCACAACCAACGCCCCAGGGCTTGTTGGGAAGAGGCCCTTGTCCCCATCGGCACGGGAACAAGGTGCTTTTCCAGGGGCGGACAAGGAAAGCAGGTTCTATACATCGTACAGATTTGCCACTTTACAGGCAGTTTAAGGGGACCCCCCCAGTCATGATATTTAAAGTACATTTTCATTTTTATTGTTTCACTGATGTTAAAAATCACTGCTCCTTTAAAAATTGTATTTTTTTTAAAAGTGTTTTTTCCCCATTGATTTCTGTCCCCCAGGGCAGTACCCGGATCCCCATACCCTTTTATGGCCAATAACTTGCATATAAGCCTTCAAAATGGGGTCATTTAATTTTCAAAGTACTAGCCCCATAGACTTGCATTCAGTTTGAATTCAAACTTTTTCCATGTTCGAAAGTTTTAATTTGAACCGAAAACGGGGGTGTTCGGCCCATCACTACTAATACCATTAATATCTCTCCAATCTCTGCCATTACCAATTATTTATTTAGTTATTTATTTTTTACATAATACTCCATATACCTAACCTTGCCAATCAACCTGTATTCAATCAGGCAGGCCCTTACAACTCAATAGTTGTTGATGGATCTAAAGGCGATTGTACAATCAGATTGTAACATGTGGTGAGCTTAAGGGAACCCCGGATAACAGTAGAAAACAGTCGGGGGTTCTAACCTTTCTCCACTGCAAAACAAAAATGTAGTTTGACACACTTGAATAAGCAACCCAGTCATATTAGTCCCAGTCAGTTTAAATCATGGCTCCGTCGTCACAATTGTCAGATATCTCATACGGTGGGCCAAGGACAGGAAGGTTTGGTGGCCTGGTGACAAATGCTCCTTAATTAGGCCCGATCTGTAATGTCAGCACATGCCGGCCTAGCAGGGGATCATCGTCCTGGGTAACCAGCAGGCCGTGGAATCTCAGTCTGGCTCCTGTGTGGACAAGACAAACATCGTAAAACAAGTTCCCCTGACAAAAATAGCAAGGGAAGCGTCCCCAACAATAGGACGTCTTGTCTGCCCTCAGAACATGTGTTCGAATTTTTGTCACTTGCATGCTAGGCCCGGCAAAAATAAACACCGGCTGCCGTCTCCTTCTAGGAACCCTTGTTGATATTGTAGCCTGATCGGTGCACTGAGGTAAAAGGACGCTGAAATGTTCTCCTCTTTTTAATTCCTATAATTTATCCGTGACCGTCCCTAAACAAACTCAACAGGGACTGAATGTGCGTGGGGACTGACCTAAACCGGCAATGGAAAAACTGTAATAAGACTTCAAATTGGTCATTTATTTAGGGACTGTTTCACAAATAATGGGGGGAATTTATCAAAACTGGAGCAGACAGAATCTGGAGCTAATACTAACCAATCGGCTTCTATCTTTAGTTTGTTCAGTTAAGCTTTGAAGATGAAAAGGAGAATCTGATTGGTTGCCGTGGGCAACTGCTCCAGTTTTGATAAATTGCTCTTCATGACATATTGATATAGAAATATCAAATAAATACTACTACTACTACTACTGGGGCTTGTTTGCTGTTATCAGTAGCCTTCAATCTAAAAGGCTCCCTTTTTTAGTTTCCTGAAATGTTCTAAACATATACAGATGTATTATCTATTATTACTGATAGGAGTGCACGGATACTGTTTCTTCAGTATTGAGTACTGATATTTTGCTTTCGGTACTAACCGATATCGAGTACCTATACTCGATTGATATAGGTAATGACATGCGGCCCAGCTTCCTGATTGCCCGGGATGCCGGCTCCATGTTGTTTTGGCCCGGCTCGATTGTGATTAGCCAGGAAACCGGCGTCCCAGCCAATCAGGAAGCCGGGAGGCGGACCATTACTTGCCACCCGGCTTCCTGATTGCCCAGGAAGCCGGCTCCATGTTCCCCTACGGCACTGCCGGTCAGAGTAAATCCTCTGAACGGAAGTCCCGGTATTGGAGCATTTGGGCGAGTACAAGCACTCTCCCAAATACTCGGTATCGGTACCGATACTAGTATCGTAGTATTGGTGCATCCCTAATTTATTCATTATGCTATATGTTAGCCCTGATGAAGGGGGAGTGTTGTTGTCCCCGGAACAAGTTGACTGAATGTAAACAGGCTGTCAACTGCCCCCTAAAAAGTGATCTACCGTGGATTGAATAAAGTCCGCTGCTCACGTGAACATAACCAGAAAATGGTTTAGTTGGAGTTGCACTTTAATTTAGTACAGTGAACCCAGAAGCTGCTCATGATTGTTACATTCGTACAAAAATTCACAAAAATCATAGAAAGTATAAGAATGTACGTGAGCATCTTAAAACTATATTAAAGTCAAAAGGTGTTTAAGCTATTTCAAATGCTGATGAAACCATCACAATGGATGCTGCTTCTTCATTACCCTGATATCCTGTTTAGGGTGGCTCCTTTCCCTTGCAGGGTCCTATAGAGCCACCCCTGTGCTAGTAAGCAGTGTGTCTCCACAAACACACAGGCACAGCAGAGCAAGCCAGCAGTCCCTTCTCCTTCTTCCTCCCTTCTCCAAGCTAGTAGATGGACAGCTGCTGGAGACTGCTCTGTCCCTTGTGATCTTGCAATTGGCAGGAAGTTCAGGGAAGCTGACCCGAGAGTGTTGGGGCTGTTCAGAAGTGATGACTGTAAGTGATTGGGCGAAAATGTAAAGACCTGGACCTGTGTTTGACCTGGATTTATCATTTAAAAAAAGTTTTTGAGAATTTAATACTACTTTTAAAAAAGTCTCAGCGGGCTGAGTTTTCCTGGATTGGATGGCTGTTTTTTGACGCCATGCTGAATGACAATGAATATGCTGTCATTTTGGAGGATAAAGTTGGATAAAGACCAATTTTTTTTTTACGCATGGCTGACATTGGGGAGTTTTTGAACTTTTTATGACCTATACAATTTTGATTCTGTTTTGGCTGCCATGATGGTATCATCTTGAACGCCCCTGACTTTCTGTTTGGCGAAGTCTGGCCAGAGGGAAGATTTATTAGGTTGCACCATTGTAGGAGATCTGATCTTTAACATTCTTTAAATTCCACCACCCAGAGCCTGGTTAGAGAACTTTAATCAAGGGACTGCCAGACTGCAACCCAACTAAAATAAACTCATCTTATCTTCAATGGACAATTCAAGAAACATACATGCGTATTCACACTCTGTAGAAGAAATTTCCTTTGTAAAACCAGATTTACTTGTCTGTCTTATCTGGACGCAAGAGTTCCTCATTTAGTAACGGGAAATATAGGTCTGCAGGTATTTTCTGGGATTTTTTTTTACAAATATTACCGAAAGGTGAAGCGGTATGTGCTTTGTTCGATGTCAGGAAGTGGCGGAAAACGGGGCAAATTTCTTGATAGGATAAATGAACACCTAACGCTAAGGCCTCATTCGCACTAGAAACGGCCAGCATGTACAGCTCTATGCCCTACGCTCATGGATGGATCCTGTCTGCGTCCAAGCCGGGACACCCGCACCTGTACGGACCTGCACTTGAGGTGAGCATACGGCCGCTTATTCCCATAGAGCAGGACAGGGGCTGCGTACTAATCGCATGCAACACCTATTCTTCCCGGGAGCTGCCCGATACGGCCGTGCACGCAGCATGGAGCTGTACATGCCGGCCGTTTCTAGTGTGAATGAGGCCTAAGAGTACTGGCGTCCCAAATGCTGCATGCTTTTGGGGTGATTTTGAAGTACTCTTCACTCTAGTACTCCCTTCATAACCCTTATAATAAAGGGCAATGAATTAAAACTACAGGGAAAAGTAAGTGCCATCTAAGGTCACTGGTGAATGGCAAATACCACCCCCTCTTAAAGAGGGGTCCATCATGACCCCATTAAAGCATAAACCAACCACCAGCTTCCCAATATCAAACCCTAGTGGGTAGGCCCATACATTTTCCTCCGGTACTCCTCCTGGCTACTGAAGCTATTCAACCCCACCATCTCCACTTTCATAAATTCCGTCCCTTCTCCTTCTGTGGAGAGCCAGACCTTGACGGGTAAAAGAAAACCATCATTAGCCAACAGAAATGCATATTTCAACTACCTAGAAGAGATGGTACTTACCCCAACTGTAAAACCCACGTATCCTTCCTCCTGGTGCCACCCATGTTGGTAACGGCTAGCTATCATAAACCTCAACTACCCCTCTTTCTAATGGGAGGGTGTTTGGGGCTCCTCTTGCTCTTCCGCCACAAGATGGCTCCCTGTCTGCTCGACTTTAAAAAGACTACCCCTAATCTTCTCCCACCAACTTACACTTTCCAGCCTTATTCCCCTTTCTTCACCTCCAACTTACCATCCCACCCCTCCCCCTTTTTTTTTTTTTGCTTTCTATACTAGCCCAACTCCTCATTCGGATCTGGACTACACCCGTCATGGCCTCTTACACCTACAGGCCCATAGGGGAACTTTACAGTTCAGGAAATAGAAAACCATCTCTTCTTTCTCTTTGACGGTGGTCTCCACGATGAAAAAGTATCTCTGCACCATGTTCCATCTCCAATATTTGTTTTTAGTAAAGTTACATGACGCAAGGAGCAGGGCTTGTACTAATGGGTGTTATCATTGATTTATATCTATTGGCTGGCCAATAGGTGACATAATGTTACGCTCAAGTACAAGAGCAGTAAGATGGTGACGCATACAACAGCATAGAAGCAAGGGGGGCATCGCCGCAAGGTATATGGAGTTGGGTGCCATAAATTAATGCTTGGGTCAGGTTTACTGTAAGAGACGTCTTAAGTCCCCAGCACACTGCAATCCTCCTCATGCACATACACATATTGTACATTTCTGTGTTGTATAGCAGATAAAGGGTTAAAACGTTTTGGTTTTTTTTGCTAGGAGTGCTAAGTTTCTTTGTAGTCTTTACAGCGTTCGGCAGGCAGAGGTGTACATATCCCACCTTTTTATTGTATGCTTTGTTACTTGAGAGCAGCCTGCCTTGAAACGTGAGCGCGGGTGTAATTGAACAATGCTTCGTGCTGCTAAGTAGTCCGTCCCCTACCAGGAACCACTAACAATGGAATTTTTTTTTTTTTCCTCTTCTTTTATGTCTTGCAGTGATGAAAATGCACGAAAAGATCTGAAGGTCCTGCCAGCTCTTCCCACCAGAACTCTGCAGGAGCACCCATCAATTACCTACTGGTACGCCATTAAGACGCAGGAACTTCATGTACTTATAGATACAAACATATATATTTAATGGGATGACGTTTTCTAGATTGCGATAGCGGCTCGGAGGGGGAATACTGCTGCAAATATATGGAGACTTTTCCTTTCATAGTTCTTCCTCTGGGTGATCTTTGCTGCAGACCCTAGTTCAGGCACCTGCATTGCATTATGGGATCTGGGGAGCATGCCCATGCCAGGATCAGGTGCTATCTGGGTGCACAAATATGAAATGTAATAAGGAAATGGTATATACAGGGCCTGCTGTCGCACACTTAAATCCTGTTAACACTTAAGGTGCACATCAATGCGTGTCGCGTTTATGTGCGTTTTACCGCACATCAGCACAGGGCAGCCCATGCATTTCAATGGACTGCCCTACGTGCAACAAACGCAGCAAAGAAGCTTTGTGCAGCAGTTTCAGCTGTGAGCTACATGAGTTTTTTCACTGTGCATTTGAGCAATTACAAAAAAACAGTATCTGTGCATCCCTACTTTTCCCCTTCATCCCTATTATCCAATCGAGTGCAAGCAGAAACACTGTTTTTAGGTTTTCCCTTGCATAGTATTCTTTGCAAAGTGAGATTTCACCATTTCCTCTGATCTAAAGGGAAACTTCACCTGTAAAATGCAAGTTTGCCTAAAAAGTCAACAACCTTTTTTTGTCTTTAGTAAACAGACCCGCATAGAACAGACTTACTATTAATATTTTACTAGTGAAGATATGTGTATCTGATATGGTAGAAGCTTTGCATAGCACTGGAAGGGGCCGTATCTTCGTTGTCAATATTAACTTCTATTTTTTCTCTGTTTTACTTTCAGTGAAGATCGAGTGATAGAACATTTCAAAAAACTAAAAGGAGTCACCAGAGGCCTAGCAATAGTCCGGTAAGATCTGCATAAATGATTTTCCTATTAATGGGTGTCTGATATATTGGAGAAGATCCACATGAGATGACCTGCTTCTAGTTATTCTAATGTGCAAAGAGGTGGCAGGGACCCATGAATATCATGTATAGAACTTTATGCGAACTGTCACTTGTCACCCAAGCCGCAGGTCAGTCACATATTACAGATTTATTGGACATCATCGTGAGAATATTTCCGAGGTGGTAGGGGGGAGTCCCTTGCTATCCTTTATGATAGACCCAACTTTATTCGTAGGCAGCCACACAGTCTTCAATAGAAAGTACTGGGAGCAACTCGGCGACAGAAAACAGAAGAGCGTCAGACCAAAATGGATGTTGGAGTCCATAAAAAAGTTTAGGAATTTTGTTGAACAAACAGGCAATGAGTTTCAGGGGAAGACTCAGCCCCCTTCCTCAGGGCTTGCAAACTATGAGAATGAGCAAAAAAACTTATTGCAACTAAGGGTAGTTCTCCTTAAATTTGTGGATTCACTGACTGCAATCTACAAATGTTGGAAGAACTACCCACAGCTGCCATAAGATCTAAAATCTAAATTTATATTCTGAGTCCATTTTTTAATTCTCATTGTTTCCAAGACCTGAGAAAGGGGGTTGTTTTAGCCCCTAAAACACGTCTGTTTAACAACATTATTAAACTTTTTTTTTTATGGACTCTTACATCCGTTTTGGTCTGGCACTCTTCTGTTTTCTGTCCCCGATATTGTACATTATGTTCATATTGCGATGCACATTACTTATTGCAATTGAGGGACCAGAGAGTCATCCTTATAGTAGATTATTTGAAGCTGAACTCCAGCAAAATACATGTATAAATACTTACATTGGTCCAGCTTGGCATAATGCTGGACTCCTGTACAGGGATCCTGTAAAACACTGTAGTAGCTGCAGCTACTACAGTGTCTTACAGTGTTGTTCTGGGTCCAGGAACAGCCGCTGTGCTGAGTGACTTCCCCCTCCGCTGTTAAAGCACAGTGGATGGCTCGTTGGCACAGCGGCCATTCAGCGAACACCTAGTATTTTCTTCAATGAATACTAGGCCTTCTCTGATTGTACAAGGTGAGGTGATGTCACATCAGTGCCCCTCCCATAGGGGAGAATTCCTCTAACTTCTACTGCTGGGTCCCATCCATAACTCTGCTTTCTGCACAGGCTATGTACAGTACATCGATGATGTCACTAATATTTTTACAATGTAATAGATATGTTTGCAAAGGCATTTGGTGCACACAAAGTGGATTTATATCCTTTGTGGCTTTTAAGGAAAAGGTTTTTGTGCCCAGAGTTCAGCTTTAACCTAACGTGGTGCTGTGGGGAAAATTCAGATGCCGTTTAGTAAATCTGGGTCGTTTTTTTTCTGACTATAACACAAGCAGTTTCTTTCTGTCCTAATTTACATAACAAGTATAATTTATGAAACAAGAACACGTGTATTACTATTACTTATTTTGTTTCTTAGTTCTGTCTGTTTTATGTGTCTTTTGTTCTCAATCGGTTGCTCGCTCTCTTGCAGGTACATGAAAATAGTGGAAGCTTTGCCCACATATGGTGTTCATTACTATAAAGTAAAGGTCAGTGCTTGCTACACTATAAACACATCCATAAAATTGTTATTTTCTTGTTCAGAGACTTTATTACTATGGCAGGAAAGCCCTGTCTTTACAGAGTGGGGAAAAAAATATCCCGGCCGCATTCAGTGGTTTGATCTTTTATGAAGGTTTTCGGCTACCGTATGAAACGCTGGATGTTTTTTATATTGCTTTCATTTCCTTTGCATGCTATTTGGATAGGTCAGCTATGAGCCGCATTCCCTGTGTCTCCTTTTTTTTTTTTTTTTTTTTTTTTGAGGTCACGATCGTCCTCTGCATGTTTCTCTCTATATTTTAAGCTTCAGAATGAAGAGGACCCAGCGGACGCTGCGCTGCAGCACATTATTGTGCGCTATATTTGAACCATAGCCATAATGATAAAGAGCAACTCTATCCAGCAAGTGCCATTAAAACGGTCAACTTGCATTGCTATCCAGGGAACACTGCACCTGTGCTAAAGTTACTTGGTTCAATTGATTTACCTTCAATATTAAACTTAAGAGAGCCCCTTAAATGCGGCAACTGACTGTTGGCTGGTTTACAGGTTTTCTGTTAAACCGACCTGAATAACAGGAGACGGAATTACACATGCTGCAATGTGATCCATAGGGAAGTGCACACCCCCCTCCCGCTCTCCTAGTACTAGGGTATATGGTCACATCGCACCCCCTCTCGCTCTCCTAGTACTAGGGTATATGGTCACATCACACCCCCTCTCGCTCTCCTAGTACTAGGGTAAATGGTCACATCACACCCCCTCTCGCTCTCCTAGTACTAGGGTAAATGGTCACATCATAGGAGAAAAAGATTTTTCAAGAAGTATTAATAACAGTATAATACATATAAATAACTTTATTTCTATGTATACAATAAGTAGACACACCTGTAAATATATCTGACATTTGTATAACTTGGTTTGTGCTGTTTTATGTTGGTTGCCATCATAGGCTACAGAATACCAAAAAGAAGTGATTGTTGTGTTGTTTGTGGGATTATTGAAAAGGAAGTCGCCTGTATGTTGGAAAATACCACTCTCCACCGTCCTTTTGTACGTTTTGGGAAAGAGTTAGAACCTCTAAGGTTTTCTATTACTGTCTGTGTGCATGAATAGAGCAGAAATCCTCCACTGTGGGCAATTATCTGCAGATTTTCTATGGTCAGATGGAAAAAGTGCAACTGGTTCCTCCATCTATGCTAAACTGTGTGGATGGGGGAATCTCCCGCTGGGCCAAGCTTCAGTATCTTACTAGTCGACCCCGCTGGTTCTCAAAATACCTGAACAATGCCTGCATCCAATCAGATTGTTCAGGTATTGTGACAGCCAGCGGGGCCAACTAGCAAGATTCTGAAGCTCGGCCCAGTGGGAGATTCCTCCATCCACACAGTTTAGCGTAGATGGAGGAATCTGTTGCACCTTTTCCATCTGATTTATAGAAAATCTGCAGAAAATCTATAGCTGTATGGCCATTTTAAGATAAAAGTTCCCTTTTGTTGTCCCTTCCTGTTGTGGCCAGGCAAGAGGAAGTGCCCATTTAGTAATACTAATACCAGCAGGCAGTGCTGGGCTTTCTTGTAAGCAAGCCCAGGATCACAGAAGCACCCAGTATGCTGATTATTCGTAATATGTTTTATACATATAATTTGACTATAAACTATTAAACATTTTATAATTTGTAGAGATTAAAAGTAAAGTTTTTTTTTTTTTTTCCTCTTTAAACATGTTAACAGAAGTTTTCCCTTTAAATTTGTAATGGTGAATAGTCGTTTAATCCGAGTGCTTGCTCATGGCATATCATGTTTCCAAAACTGAAAGTAGCTTATACATGACATGGGCTTACTATAAACTCTGTCCAGATGTTCTGGAGGAACGCACATTCCATGTTTTACTAATTCTGCAGTTTGTACTTGGCTCCACTGAGCATGGCTTGTGGTGATTTTTACTGTATGGATGCCAGAAGACTCTTAAAAGCACTATAGACCTATTTATTGTGTTTTATTGAAAGATTGGAAGCAGAAGCAGCTTAATTTATTCTAAATTGCCACGTGCTGAAATGGAAAAGAGCTTGCCGTTATAGCAGACAGCCTGACTTATCTAATTCTGTGTATTGGCATTGGCTGCTCACTAATCACATATAGAGTGGTGACAATAGGCCATTCTGAACCAGGGGAGGGGTTGCCAACAGTGCAATGAGGCATCTGTATTAAAGCCATAGTTGTTGCCAGTAGTGTTTAAAGCCCAACTGATTCCAGGTGCATCAAACCAAGAGGTGTGCAGAGTCTAAGGCCCATTCACACTTCCTTCCTGAGACTCATGCAATTCCTGCTGGTGGGAAGTGCTATATACTAAAATTACATCTGCCACTGCCCTCTGCTATTTGCAGACCGTTCACATGTACCGGTAGTTGCATATGCTGCGATTACCTGCACCTGGATGCAGACTGCGTTCAGGTGCAATCACGTGCAGGTAGTTGCAACAGTAGTGTGATTTACATGTGAACAACCGAACGTGGTGGCCGCTGTCATTGCTTTGTACAGCTCCTCCTGACCTCAAGAGCTTCACGGAGGAATTTGTGAGATTCATGCATTCGGCCCCAGTTCTTTTCGTTAAAAAGCAGCCACAGCCTGAGCTTGCCCCCTGTTTGCATTCTGCAGAGAAGGATCCTTGCTCTCTGTGTGGAAACAGTGGTCTCTCTGCGGAGGTCCCACACACCTCCTAATGAGTTAGAACTCTCCAATCAGCAGGGAGCTTAAGCTTTACCGATTTTGGAGAGCTCTCATTCTGACACTCAACCTTCTGAAAGAATCTGGTTGGTATGAGTCCATGCAGATCTTATTTCAGACCCTATTAAACGAAGTTCAGTCTTTCTATAATTTTTAATTCTCATCACTGAGGCCTTGTTCACACCAAATGCAGACCAGATCCGGTCAGGTTTCTGCACACGCAGTGCAGTGGGTTGTGCCGTGTTTTTGACGCATTTTGGATGCGTTTTTGATGCGTTTAGGGCCGGTTTTGGTTTTTAAAAAAAAAAAAAAATTTTTAAGTTTAACATGGGCTTTCAGGCACTTGCATGCGTTTTTTAATGCGTTTTTGCGTTTTAGATGCGTTTTTGATGCGTTCCAGACCAGATCCAGAGCAGGTAAAATAGGGCTTGCCGCATTTTTTTCATCCGATCTGGATCTGGTCTGGATCCGCACGCTGCGATGTGAACTGGAGGTCAAAATACCATAGGAATACATTGGATGCAGTTTTGATCCGGTCTGCACCTGCTCTGGTCCGGATCTGCTCCGCGCTTGGTGTGACCAAGGCCTTAGACTTTTCAAGCCTAACAGAATGAGGAAGGGGGGGGGGGGGAACTAGGACTTCCCCCTTTTACCTTTCGTTGGAATGTACCAAGTCGCCCGGCTGGAACATACGAAAAACTACAAACAATAGCGGCAGTGTTCTGATTGTTAAGGTTGATCGCAGTCAAGGCCGTTCATTTTGTAGAAGCTGGACCCAATGTGTTTTCTTTTCACTGATGGTTCTTCCTTTTATTCTATATTTTCTAAGACACAATTTAGATTCCCGTTGAACCGTTTATTTAAGAGGTAGAAAAAACTTTCTCGGAAATGACTGCACCTTCTCGCTACAATGTATCCCTGTAGAGTTGACTGAATTTTAAGTGCCAGTAGACACAGATTGGTTGATATGCTAAAGGCAAATCGGCTGTTCACTGCAAGGGAATGGGAATACAACATTAAAACAGCACGAACCAAGTTATTTAAATGTCAATTGTATTTACGGTGTAGGTGTGTCTACTACTGTATAAATATTTGCTAATGGTACCTATACTCCGTGAAATGCTACTTTTTTAATTTACCATACTGCAACATTTTGACAGTGAGAGGGAGGGCACCACTCTAAGCTAATCAAGTCCTGAGTAACATGTTGATAGCAGGAGAGAATAGCCTGAGCAGCATGAATCGCCATCAGTCGTGGGCCGCATCAACATTATGGTTGCCCTTAAAGGGCCGGTTGTATCTGTAAGACTATATATAAATGTATCTAATCTTTATCATAATTGCCTCTGCATTCGATTATCACTGGTTTTAGTAATAACTTAATACCTAGATCTGAAAGTAGAAGTCTGGGAAATGGCCTGGTGGGCCGGATTCGGCCCCTGGGCCTTGAGTTTGACACGTGCCCTACTTGTCCAACTGGGTGTTCTTAACCCAGCTGTGCTTCTGCAGGGAAGATGGAGTTGAAATGAACGAATCTGATTGGTAAGGTCTATATAAATACACTTTTTCATAAAGGGCTATGATAAATGTGGCATACATTTGACAGCTAATATTTTTATGTCGAACATAGCTCCCTAATATCTGCTCTTCTTCCAGGACAAGCAAGGAATCCCCTGGTGGTTGGGAATTAGCTTCAAGGGAATTGGACAGTACGACATCCAGGACAAAATAAAGCCAAGAAATGTAGGTGAACTCGGAGGCCATTTTTGTCATGTGCATTGTGGTGACAAGGGGAAGATGCTGAAAGAGCTTACAAAACAGGAAAACGAGTCAGGTTGTTTTTCAGCAGCCTGTTGGTGTTCATTGGTAGTCCTAAAAGCAGGCAAAAGGACGGGAGGTGGTGAACTACAGATTCTGAAAACGTATTTTTCAGTCCCTACAGGCCTTGTGCTGATACAACAGGGGTAGTAGGGGAGTCGCAAGACTATGCAAAAGATTTTAGAAAAAGATTGCAAAGTAAGCAAATTATTCTATATGCATTTCCATTGTGTATATATAGTAGTATCCTAAATAAAGTTGCCGTTTAGAACCCCAGCAGGAACTGTTTTCTTACATTTGGCTCTTCCCATTCTTGAATGGGGTACTCAAAAGCCAATCAAAACAGTGCTGGGCAAATCTCAAAAACCAGTTAGCAGATGTGTCTGATTATTGCTTATGCTGTATTGCTGTCATTGGAAGGACATGTCATTGGCTCATTGAGTAGTTCCTGCTAGCTCCTAAACTAGACTGACTGGCTTATCAGATCTGCTTTAGATTTTCCACCCCTACGAGCTAATGTTGATATTGTCAGCTCTACATACACTGTATACTCAATGAGAGGTGTGTTAGGTGTTGGTATTATGAGTCCCAGTTGTTCTTTTTAGATCCCAAAATAGATTTCTCAGTTGGGTCCCATCAACTGAGTGCAACTTGGAGGGCCTCAATAAACCTATTGTATGAACTGTGCAGCCAGGATCTAAGCTGGAACAAATGGTTCTATGCTCGACATTAAGTAACGATTTACATGTATTCTCTCTTTATCCTTTAAGCGAGTCCTGGCGCTTAAAAGAGAACTATGAGGTGAGTGCTTTTCACTCATCCTCATAGTTCTAGCCGACCTGTGACAATGAAACTGTCCTAACCGCATAGTTCTCCTTTTAACTGAATGAGTAAATAAATGCTGTACCTGCGAATAAGCTAGTACATACTTACCTCTTGTCTTTGTTAAAGAGAAATCATCCTTTGACGGTTGTTTGGGGAAGTCAATCTCCTGTGTCCCCCTTTTGTGGTTCCTCCTGTCAACCTTCTACATCGCTACAGTACACAGCAGTGATATTTGGACTAATTAGGTCTCCTAACTTAATAATCGGCTAACTAATCGATTTTGAAAATAATCGTTAGCTGCAGCTCTACTTGAGTTGTATTATTGCAGTCCCACCTTTCAGCGAGCTATTCCACCTTTCTTGCCAAAGCAAAAGGTTCAAGCTGTCAGCTTTCATCATTGGGCTTAGGCAGGATATATGGCAATCTGTAAGGCTGTTCTATCCCCTGGCTCAGCTTGGTGCTGAAGAACAAGTACTGAGAAACCTATAACTAAGGAGCTGCCCTGATTGCTAAAGGTATTTAATTGACCGTTTTACCCTTCTCCAGCAACCTACTGAATGAATGGCTCTTAGTTCAGGCAGGAGACAGGACCAACTCCATAGGGGCCTTGAAGTCTGACACTGGGCTGGCATTTTTGCCCTGACAGGGAGAGAATACAACAAATTAACAACACACACACCCATCCCGGCAAAGTAAAGTTGCAGTACTATAACTTAGAATGGAGAGTCAAATTTCTACAAAAACCCTTATTTTCTGACCTGGTTCTTCTGAAAGAGATTCACTTAAATAATTTTATTTTTTCAATGTCACCTTGAAAGTGCTTTGTGCCTGGCAGTAACATCAGTTTCCTCCCTTTGCGCTGCTTGCCAGCTCCCCAGAACAGCGATCTGCCTATTATCCTGAATGAGGCTGTTTAATACCGGACGGAACACTCCTCCACCGCCATCAGTAAATGACTATGTTGCAGCTCAGAATAAAAAGGCATCGCTTATTATAGGCTAAGGCAGACTGACTCACAGTACATACTCCATTACTTCTCGTGAGTCACATATCATGTATTTATGACATTTTTGCACGGGTTAATAATTTTTATAGAATATACTATTTAAAGGGTTGAGCAATACAAGCTTCTGTAAAATATTCTACTTAACGAGCATGTAATTAAGATCTGCAGCCCAAATCTATGTACGTCAGGAAACTGGCTAATTTGACAAGGGGGTCATAAGCTCTTTCGCCAAATGGAGTGGTTATGTTGTAATAGTGTTTGTGTTAGGTGTGGGCTATTGGATAGATGTCCGAACGTCTAAACTGCAAACTTTCCTCAGGTCTGCGACTGGATAAGTAGTGACGCAAGTATGAGGATTTACCATCTCTAAACTTGAACTGGTATAAACAGCTGTAGCAGCTTCCACATATGTCCCCTGTTAAGTGAGCATATTCTTGAAATTCACAATCAATGGGGCAAATGTCGATCTGCCAGATTGGAATATAAAAGTAAAAGGAAACCTTTTTTCTTTCCCTGTAGAAGAGCTTGTGCACATGTGTCTAGGCAAAGACCAAATCCTGTCTCGTAGACACACTGGTCAATGGGGCATAACCATTGTTCAACATTACTAAGCGGAAAGCAGAGCCACCATGTGTAATATAATGAAATATGGCTCCCCCCCAACAAATATAAAATTACAATCTTTGCAAGGTATTTAAAACACTAACACGTGCTATTATAAGACTTCAACGGATCTCTTTCACGTGTAAAAAATAAATAAAATTGAAGTGTATCTAAAGCCAAAACTTTTTCTTTTAATTTTTAATGCATTAAAGAAGAAAGGTTCAAATTTGGGATATACCGATACTAGTATTGGTGCTGACACCAAGTATTTGGGTGAGTACTCGTACTTGTTCAAATGCTCCCGATGCCTATCCTGATACTGGAACTTTCGGTATCGGGAAGCTGGGCGGCGAGTCATTATCCGCCCCCACGGCTTCCTGATTGGCCAGAAAGCCGGCTCCATTCTTCCTCGTCACTTGGCGAATCGGGAAGCTAGGGGGCGAGTCATTACAAACCGCCATTAATGGGAGTTCCGGTTTTGGTATCGTCGAGTACCGAAAAACTGGTATCTGTGCATCCCTAGCAGTGGCGTGTGGTGCCTTCTGTGCTGGGTGAGACAATAGTCACAGAAGCCACAGTGTGGAAAACGAAATTGCCTATTAGAATTTCGTTCAAGAAACTCCATTCATTCCAAAATCGAATGTAAAGGGGGAAAAATAAAAAAGAAATTGCTGGGAGGTAGAGATTTTTGGTAGAGGAGACATGCAAATATTCTGCCCCCAAAAAATCTTCCTCTCTCCCCAGTGATATTGTTTCATTTTTTTGTGTACAGTATATGGCGCACGTGCCATGCAGTCTACACACTGAGCCCATTCATGGCATTTCTAAGTTGCTGGGAATCAGTTAGGTGCCTTGGAGGATGCAACTCCTGTGCGCATGCTTAGGAGTTGCATCATCAGTGACCACCCAATGGCTGAAGAGGACTTTTGAGAACCTGGAAGTATCAGCGGCAGAGATGTCGGTGGCGTGGGACAGCACTGAGCACTGGGGATCGATCCAACAGAGCTGGCCAGGGGCACAATTTTACGGTATGTGAGACCTAATGTGCAAGTACGCTGTGCATAGTTGCTCATTAGGGCAAAAACAAAAAGCAAATCAAAGGGGTTTTTACTTCCGTTTTTAAAAATCAAACAAAATTATGAATAACATTTGTCAAGTCTCTGATGTCATCAAATGTTGTGAGGAGAATTTTCATATGAACATTCATGCAAAAATCTACCTTTGTATGGCCAGCTTTAGACAACTGTGTCCACATTGGAAGACTTACCCTCTATTCTTATGGTAACATATCAAAATTTTGGATTTTCAGTCACCAGGACAAAAAGAGAGTAAATATTCCTAGGCACTCTATCCAAGACAGAAAAGAAAAGGTTTTTGCGTTGGGTACACTTGTATTTCACACAAATTGTACGTGCTTTACTTTACAAACCATTTGACAACCACAAATGTCCCTACATATGTTTCCACTGAATGGTGAGCTGAAGTTCACCTTTTAATTTACATCCTTACAAAGGGTTTTGACAAGCTGCGGTTATCACTCGAAAGTGGGCTGGCCCCGTCTAGTGGCCCTTTTCATTCCACCCTGAAAGTGTGTCTGTATTCCTCCACCTGTTCTATAAATATTTTCTGCTCCACTCCCCGGTGCTGCTGCTGCAGCTGATTTTGGAGGGCGGAGGCTACGTAGGGAAAGAATGTCAATGGGGAAAGAGGCTTCCTCTGTTGATTCATAACTTTCTCACGCTTATTATGCTAAATAATATGGCGGCTTATTGGGTTCTTAGTTGTCACAACACATTAGGCAGTGACACTGCTGCAGCTTTTGTTTGTGATGGCAGGTGAGACCGATATAGGAACAAATAATACAAGTCAATTTCCTGTTACAATTCTCTTTTATATTCCACCTTTCAGAAGGAGAGACCGCTCTCACCAGGCCTGTGACCAGTTTCGTGGTTTGAACAGTATTTTGTATGACCGAGCATTCAATAAATAGTAGAAAAATAATGATTAATTAAGTACACATGACGGTAACAGGCATTCTAGGCACAGGAAATGCAAGTCCTATTGTGTACAATTGTTGAATTGTCTTTAAGTGGATCTAAAGCCAAAACTTTTTTTTTGGATAGAGTGGAAGAAGTAGAACCCATTGCTATATTTTTTAATGTTGTATGTGTCCTCTGTTGAGGGATGAAGATCAGGAGAGGTCTGATGCAAGCATGTCCTTTTATTGATGCATGTTCACTTGATCACAAAGCACACATCGTGTGCTTTGTGACCATGCATCAATAAAAGATGTGCTTGCATTACTACTGGGGTGCCGGTGACTTTCCTGATTTTTTTCATTGTCTGAAAACGTCGAGCTAACCGCTTGTCACTGTGACACCCACCACTTTGGTATATTTACAGTCAGGAGTGCGATGTTCACACAATAACTCATTGGAGGGATTCACTCTCTCTGTGGCCACCAATACACAATGTGATGGGAAATTGAAAAGGTTTTAGTTGATACTGGAAGAGGCATAGAGGGGAAAAACTTCTCAGGGGGGCACGTGTTCCATTGGCGTTTAAGAAGGAATTACCCCTCACTTTGTGGGATTTACCCTCATTTCCTGTAAAGCAGACACAACAAATAAGTGAGTGTCAGTTTCTGTGTATTGGGTACTAGCATGGTGCAAATTCAAAAGATGTTCTTGTATTTCATAGTAAGGCTGATGTCACATGGGCGACTTAGACTCAGGGTGGTGCCCCAAGTTCACCCTTTTGCTGTCAGGTGGTTTTCCAATGTGATGTTGATCTGGGCTAGAGCCGATGACAGATTGGTTCACCACTTAGCAAATGCAACTGTTATATCTACTAATTTACTTTGGCACCCAGTAATGATGCTTAATGCCATTACAGAGTCCCCACCCTTCTAAACCAAAGTCTCACAACTCGAGTTTGCAAGATTTCATTAAACTCCTAAGCACGTGGTGATTATGTAATATATTTTCTGGCTATGGCATCCCGTGGAGAGTGTAGACTTTTCTTTGTGATTAGTCATTAGGCCCCCACCGAAATGCAAATCCTGTTAATATTTGATGAGCATTCCGTCCTCCTTTCTTTATTATGTAAACGGAATTTGCATAATCTCCCCCTGTGCACTTGGTATGTGTGAGGAGAGCTGATTGAACATCCTTTTCGGGCAGCGTAAGGTGACTGTGGGGGGG
>NW_017306464.1:1002805-1009267 GCF_000935625.1 Nanorana parkeri | reverse complement strand
GCGGTAGTGGGGGTGGGTGGCGGGGGGGGGGGCAGCAGGCTGTCATGGCCTCACGCCAGTTTACTGAAGACAGGAATGTGTATTATGACATTTGCAGCCTTATTCAGGCAACTGTATTGTACCAAGATAGCCATCGATTGGTGCAGAAAGATTGGAGTTTAAGTGTTACCCTTTAGCCCCGAAGAACCCCAGAGTTTTTTTTTCTTTATCTTTTAAAGTGTTTTTAAATTCGTTCTTGCCGTTTTTTCAAAATTCCCAAAAAAAACAACCTCTTCCCACATATGTCCACTGCGCTCCTCACGGCATAACTGCCGCCTCTCCCCGTTTTACTTCCCACCACCACGGACAACTCCCGTGCCCCATCCATCCCGTTCTCCCGTGCCACCTCCCCAACACACTGGACAGGCACCGCAGCTAACACCTTGTCACATATCACCGACTCCCTGACAGCACTTCTCCATCACCACTGACAGCAGCTGTACCCACATCAAACTATCTCCCCCACATCGCCGGCTTCTCCACAGCCTTGTCTCATCACCACTTCGAGTTGCCGCACCCGCATTCAACTGTGTCTCTCACATTACCAGCTCTCACCCAGCCCTCATTCACACGACCACCATCAGAACAGAGCTCTTCATCTGGCATAAAAATCTGGAATTCAGCTGCCACCACCAGACACTTCTCCACCGGACCCATTGGCCGTTCCATCGCCGCCCAGGACCGCAGATCCTGCCACCGCAATCCCATCCACATATATGACAACAGAGGGTCACCTCATTAGACTCCTTCACGTAAGTGTCCTTCTAGCTTAATTTGTTAGTATGCTATAACTCCACCATTGGCATTGCCCTCATCATCCATACACATACTCATATTGGTCTCCCCATTTGACATAACTCTTCCTTGCAGTCTGACACCAATTGTTGCCATCCTTTAGTCAGTTTTGAATTCTACATAGTGCAACATTGTCACTCCTTCAGGCTCCACTACATTAGTCTGTGGCAGTCCTGTGTGGTTTTTCTTGTGTACATCAATTTTAAATATAGGTATTTAAAAAAAAAAAAACTTTTTTAAATTTTTTTACATATGTGAGCTCCTTCTTGTAACCCTGTGTATAAATATGTGGCGTATGTATGTATAAAGCGTGATGAAGGAATCTAAAGGATTCAGAAATCTTGCATCTTTATTTTCTTATCATAAAGAGTATCACTTAAACTCCAAACTTCCTACAGTCCTATTCAGTAATAGTTTTAAAAGAGTTTTAAAAGTGTCAGTGTCACTTTAACAAAAAAAAGTGAAGGGACCTAATGCTGTTGTAATCCCTTTAACTCCATACTTACCTTTTATCATTCCCATAAGTATCGGCCAACCCGGAAATGTTACCAGTTATAATTTGTCTAAAATGATCACTTTTATATATAGTATTGGGGCTAACTGTTTTCTCTGGTATGTTTTTGTTTTTTTGTTCCTTGGAGAATGGAGGCCATCTGCTTTATGTGCAGAGCATCATTAGTTCATATCAGGTTTAAAATCATCCAGTTCTATATATTTTAGTTAGAATTTCCAGTGCATTGATATCATACAGTGTGACAGGTGATGCTTCATTAGACTCAGGCACTCAATCAGCACCTCATGTGTACCATGTAGCAGGCACTAAAGTAAAGAATGTTGTATTTCAAGCTAATCGTGAATCAACTCTATTGCCCTCCTTTAGAATATCTGTAGCTGTACTTAGAGTATATTTTCTCCTGATGCCTTGTGGGCAACTTTGCTGTAGTGACACTGCTGCAGACCAGCAACATGGTGGGTAGGAACGGCACCCTGGTCTCAGTGTCTGCTAAAAAAAAGAGGTGGCCTGGGGTGCAGTTGTCCCAGTAGTGGCCATTTCAACACATATTACCCAGGCATGGACTATTGTCACCACCAAGAAACCCATCCCAAAAGGCATTTTCGAGGCAGTCATCGCTACAGTGCTTGTAGACCAGAAGCGACTGAAAAAGGATGAAGCAGATCAGCAGCACTGATCTGCAAAGAAGGATGAAAAATAGATATAAACTGTATATTGTGAAGCAAAAAGTGCTTTAGCGAACAAAATGTCACCCAGTTAGGGTTTAAATTTACTTTAGGTAGAATTCATATAGAGAAGGAGACCAGGTGGAAAGGTGGACGCACTGAAAATACACTATACTTTTCCTTTTTAAGTATTAGTTTTACAATACTCTCTGCTTCCTCATTTGACTTGGTGATTATCCTCAAACATTATAATAATAATAATTACCTTCAATTGTATAGGTGTGTTTGGGAAAAAAAAAAAGTTTCCATCACATTAATTATTAAGTTGATTTGTGTGACTGTAACTTTTTAACAAGACAACCCTTGACAGTGACAGTGACCCAGTTTTAAATGTATTTTAATGATTCAAAAAATATTCATTTTGTGTGATATCATTTTGTATATGGCTTTTTTAGGTGACTGTATGTAAGGGATTACACTGGCATTGGTCGCACCTCAAGGTCTTCTGCTTGCCCCACACTCGTTCCTGTAACATGACATGGAGGGCTACTATATTGTACAGGGCTTGCTTGTTTAGAACTTATCTGCTAGTAACAGCTATGGTATGAGATGAAGTTTGCCCTAAGGCCAATCAGTGTCATCTCCAATATAAGATAAGAAAATCAGGAGATATCATTGCGTGTCGGCCAACTTTGCCCATATCTGAATACAACTGCTTCCATTGTAGTACTTGTGATTCATAAGGTTGACTTGTATCAGTACTTGTATCTGTGAGTACTTGGACAAGTATCAGTACTTGGAAAAATGGTATTAGTGCATCACTTATATATATCTATAAAAACAAAATAATGCATTAAAGTGGGGATGCACAAATCCCAGGAGCTGCGCATGCTCCTTAAAAATGACAGCTGCCTCCTAGCTTTTGAGTTTTTCTCTAGTCTAGTCCTGGAGCTGGAAAAGTATCTGTACTTTTACTTGTACTTCTACAGAGTACGGTACTTGGTATCTGAACATCCCTAGTATGCAGGCAAATGTCTCACCAATACTTCAGTATTTTTCCTTTTTATACTGGAATTTCAAACTAATGAATGTAAAACTTGGAGGTCGGATGACAGGTTTAGTGTAGTATGTTTTTATTGAGGTCTATCATCAGACCAAAGTGAGGAAGAGGAAGAAAGAGATGCTTGCTTTCAAAAGAGGAAAAGTCCCTCCAAATGAGAGACAGTTGGGAGCCATAAATATACCTGTACTTATGAAGATTCCACTGTGCTGGTTTTATGGATTCTCTGTAGGAAAGTACAGAGGAGACTTTTTAGAATGGGGAACCTTCAAGGTCAATTCACAGCAAAGTCCTGCCTGTCTGAACTGTGAAGGGTAGAACACCTCATGGTGGGATCACTCCTGCCTCAATGCCACCCATAACCACAACAATAAAAGTTTTGGGTGGAATTGCAGACCTTTTAGATTAGTTGGCCAGGTAATCATTCAAAGCGGTTGAAATTGTTCATATCAAACCCTCTTTCCTGCCTTTGTTGATTTCCTATAGCCTTTGCTTACAAATGGGGGTACTGCGCTACTGTATATAGTTCAATACTAAGCAAACAGCTTTCTGATTTATTGACGCTAAATATATATATCTTGTGTATTACGTGTGTAGGAAGTATTAGTCTTTCCAGCTGACACAAGAGAGAAAGGCTCTTTGTTTTGTGGAATGTTACAGGTCTCAGCTGTGTACGACGCTCCTGACATAGCATCTCATGTGGGTGGCAGAGAGGGCGGGGTAAAAGTTATGCAAGCGGGTTAGAGGTGATGGAGGTAGCAGGAAGAAGTGTCACCCTCTGGGTGTCTCTGGGTTAGAGAGAGGCTACAAAATGAAAGTGGCTTTCGATGAACTCGAGCAAAGCTGGAATAAAACTGTCACCGATGTTCTTATTAAAACACATTAAACTAACTTGTGATTCGTAATCATGAAATCATCTGGCTTATAAACTAAATTATGTGCAGTTATAGGATGAGAAGTCTGTAAAATCAGCGATGGAGTTTGTGTAATACCTGACTGACTCCATAAATTATAAATAGGTATATTGGCATGATGCTTTCCTTTTGATTTGACTTGAAGGGAAACTAATGTTTATGTGAGCCCGTTTTTAAATTTTTTTACAAATGTATTGTTAATGTAAATTTCACACTTTTCCATGTTTGCTGTTCTATATTCAGCGGTGTCTCCAGGCTGGGTGTCACCCGGAGCGGGTACTGGATGACGCTCCGAATGCGCGGCCATCTTGGTGATACCTGCTGGGTGCCATCTTTGTGATGGACGCCAGCAGAGAGAGGAAGGGATGTTCACCCGGTGGGATAAGATATGCCGCCAGGTCCCCTCCTCTCTCCTCCCCTCTCTTGGTCCATGACTGAGTGCCCGACTTTTCAGAGGGGGTGACACCAAAATGACTGTCAGTCATTTTGGTGTCACCCCTCCAATGGTAATCAATCGTGGATTTATTGAAAACTCGTGTCAAAAACACAAGCGCTTTCGGGGCTTCGAGCGTTTTCATTAAATCCACGATTGATTATCCTTGAAGGAACTAGGTGTGCTGGGGATATCTCTCATATTATGTACAACTGGCGGCGCCATCCGTAGTCACTTCAAGCACCCTTCCCTGATCACGGGACTTTCCGGTAAGGAGTGCAACAAGCCTTTTCTATCATACCCCTCCAATGGTGCCACCTGGGTGCTGACCGCACCCCCCGTGTGATGCAAATGACTGTATTTCCGTTACAGATACACAAGTTTTGTTGTTAAATGGCTGTTTGTATATCAGACCATGCAATCAGAATCCTATCTCAATGACTACCGTCATTAAGCCATTACATGATAAGCCATGTGTTGTTGTTGTGAATTGACCCAGCCTAAGCTGAGACTTTCCATTGGCTTAAAAAGTACAGTAAAGCACAACTGCTGTGCTGTAAGTTTTAAGCAAACAGTACAGCATAGTTATGTGATAAGCAAATAAAGCCCCAGAGCCCGCACTGAAGAGACCCTGTCACCAAATGCAAAAATGACAGGTAAGCACAGGAAAATAAAGTATTTTAAATACCTGCAGCATTTTTCCTTTTCCATTATTTTTTATTTACTTGTAATATGCCTTTTTGACCCTAATGGCAGCACTGAGTCTGCTGGGGCTGCTAACATCACCTCGAAGATGGCACCCAGCAGCAGTCTCAAGGCTTTTGGATGTAAATAACATGCATAAATTACATTAAATGCACATATTATAATCTTGCGGCACCATTGTTGGGGAATGGTCCGGCAACAGGGTCCCCTTTTAATAAATGGCAATTTCTTTTCAGCAATGGCGAGTATAATTTTTCTCTCCTGATAAGAGTCCCTTTTAAGGGGCTAGGAACTGGGGGAGTAGAGGTTTCGGGAGGTTATAGAGCCGGTCTAGGCTTATCTGAGTACCCTCTACATTGCCATCACCTTGAGAAAGCGTACAGCTAAACTCCAGATGCATGGGAGGGCTTATATGTTTTGGGGGGGGTTAGGTAGAAGAGGAATGGGGTGGTGGGTATTGTAGCTGAAGGGGCAGCCATAGGGTTAGGAGTTGCAGTTCAGATACCCCAGTTTGTATCTTGCACTGACGTCCAAGTGATAAGGTTGCTGTATTCATTTTCTTTTTTTCAGGCTTTCTTCTCTTTATTTTCTCCTCGTGGTCCTGCGAATAACACACTTCCCACTCCCTCCAATGTATCGATCTATAGAGGCTGAACTACAAATATGTCTGCCTGTGGTTAGATTCATTACATGGGAGATGGGGAGATTAATAGTTTTCAGTAAAAGAATAAAACAAACTTTGTTTTTGCTTTCAGTGCAACTCCCAGGAAGCTACAAGAACATCATTTCCAGCAAGATCAACAAGTATTTTCTGTACTTGCTGAAATTGTTCTTGGCTTAAACATTGAAAACGAATGCAGCCAACATTTCAGCTCTTGTATGCTGCAATATATCACATTTTTGTTCTTGGGTTGAATTATCCTTTTAATGGGTGCGTGGAGTAAGATGACCTCTGCTTAACCCAGAATGGGAGGCTATCATATTTACACCACATTCTTTTACTGAATCTGACTTCTTGCTGTGCCTTGTATATTTATCGGCAGGGCTTTATCTGCCACAAAATGAACTGTCAGCATTTGGCCTAAACATTTGTTGACATCCAGCAGTCTGACTTGAACAGGTCTCTAAAAAGAGCAAATTTCTTTCAGCTTTGAAGGTCATACTAAGCTGCCAGTCGTCTGTCATCCACAGTCCCTGATGGCTTCTACACACATTGCGATCTACAATAAAAAAGGATCGAAACACATTTTTTTAACCTTTTCAATCTATTATATATAGATCTATAGATATATCTATATATACACACACATTATGTCTGTCTGTCTGTCTATTATATA
>NW_017306464.1:990903-1002587 GCF_000935625.1 Nanorana parkeri | reverse complement strand
TGATGACTGTGAGCAGAAATCAGTGATTTTTTTTTTTCTTCAACTTAACTACTTGCAGCTTTTTAAAAACAGACAGATTGCCTAAGTTACTGATAAAGTTGAAAATTTTATGTTTGCCAAACCTTCTTATTATTGGCATTTTATTTTCAAATACATTTGAATATTCAATCATATTTGGTAGTTCCTTTTTTATTTGCTGTTTTGTTCTTGGGAATAGTTTTAAAAATTAATATTTATGGTTATTTTATTATTGTGCACATATGATTAAACCCCAAACACTACAAGCCCATCTAATTAAATATTTTTTTTATAACCCATTACAATTAATGTTTGCAGTATTGATGTGATCAGATTAATAACTGGATTGAAGTGTGAGTAGTATTCTGAAACCAGTGTAACCATTTTTTGTTAGGTTATCGTACTGTTTAATTGTACTCCATACCATTGTAAGGATACAAATGTGTAACAACCGTATCGAAGTAGATATCACTAAAACCACATAAAATCTTTAAGGTGTTAATGCAAAAGTTCAAATGTCCATCAATTGATGCTAAATGTAGAGAAATATTGGTCTGGTCTGATCATTTTTATAGACCTGTTTTATATCATTCTAAAAGTTGCTTTCAGTCTTTTTAAATTTGCAGCTGTTTTTTTAAAATGTAATTCTGCAATAAAGCTTGTTGTGGAGGCACTTACTGTTTTGGGGTGGCAACGCCCTGTCCTTGTTTTCCCAGTTTGCTCCTGGGTTGTCACCCTGTCTCATGCACTTGTAGTGAAGAGAAAGGGGCCCTGCTGTTGCATATTGTGCAAGCAGAGACCACATAGCAAAGATGGTTCAGAGCAATGATATGCAGTGGTATATCACAATGGTAAGTGCATATAGACAGGAAGTGGCTGAAAGAGGTCAGAGGAGATTGGCTGGAAAAAAAGGATAAAAACTGGAAACAGCATTTTATGGAGAGAGAAAACATGGTTACTGTTTGTTTGTTACAAATCTACTTTGAACAGTATTCTTAAAGAGCTGTATTTTGTTTTATAATTTTGTTACAGAAGAATGTATTTAAATAATATAACACCAAAGTCAGCTTATTTTAATATTGGATCCATAAAAAAAGACTACTGAATTCTTTCACCTCAGTACGAAGGACGAGGTCTTTGTGTTCAGGCCTCTTAACACAAACCTGTGAAATAAGGTGAATTTGGCCTCATGTTTGATTGAGTTCCGGAGGCACAATAGCCATCCCATTGACTTTCCAGCTGGGTGATCTAATCACCAAAAGATCTTTTCCTCTCGTCTGCTTTTCTCACACATAGTGAGCCATTAATCAGCCCTGTGATACCATACCCGGCAAATGGCTACAGCTTATATAGGAAGATGAATTGTACGCTGTGTGCATCCATGGCTCAGAATTACAGGCAGATGGCACTTATCACCTAAAATATATCACAGAAAATTATTATTATTATACAGGACTTGCATAGCACCAACAGTTTGCGCAGCGCTTTAAAATATGAGGAAGACATTACAGTAAATACAATTCAAAACAAGATGGTAAGCAGGGAGCTTACAATCCTGGAAATATAAGTAAAACCTTTTCAACATAATATAATATTAACACTGTCCTAAAAAATATTAATTTTTTTAAAAGGAAGCGATTATTTTTCTTCTTTCTAAAAAAAAAATGGCCACTTACACTATGCATGGGATTGGTTTCGTTCGAGGCTTATCAACATCTTCCAGCTGCTGCGAATTGTCGACGCAGTTGCAGCTGAACAAAATTGTTCAGCTATTGTCCAGGGCAAAGCAATCTCGGCCTCACTTAAGGTGCCTATATCATACGATAATCGCGGGGTGATACCACGATCGTACGATAATCAGCAGGTGTATGGAAGGCGTGCGACCGTTTCTACTGTACGGTCGCACGTCTTTTGTCTTCCGAGCACACTCGAAAACCCGCCGAGAATCGTAGGATTTTCGGCGGGTTAGTGGCGTGCTCGGAAGACAAATGCCGAACGGGCCGGTGTGCGTAAGCGCACACTGCCCGCTCAGCATTTGAATAATCGGAAGCCCTCCCTTCGGCAGGGCGGGCTTGCGATGACCGCAAGTATGATCTGCCTGTCCAAGATGTGCAGATCGTACGAGATTTTAATTACCTTACAACCATCGCACAACGAAAGTCGTGCGATGGTTGTAAGGTGTATGGCCACCTTTAGACTCAGATGTAGTGAGCCCGGTGGGGATACCAAACAGCACTGGGTGTCTTCAGGTAACCAGCATGTAACTGAAATGGTGGATTTGGGTGAGTTACTGCCCCGTGCCCTGATTTGCCACCAGACCTTCTTAGAAATGCCAGGCTATTTCAGGTAGTACGAAACATGTGAACATTGTGCCCAATTTATTTCCATGCACATTAAACAGAGTTGTGCGTCCTGCAGTTCAGCTGCACAAAGTTTCACCATCATGATGCAGAATAACTGGCAGCTTTATGACTCCAAAAAAGGCTTTGCAGAGTCATTTCTTGCTGTCATTTATAATTAGCAGGTGCCATAAGGAATACGTGTGCATTAAAGCTCTAATGGAACGGAACGCTGAAGTATGAATGGGCCTGGGGCAAACTGTTTTACCAGCCTGGGGATTAAATTAAAATTTAGGGATGTACCGGTATTTCGGTATCGAGTACCGATATTTTTTCGGTACTCGCCAATACCGATACCGGAAGTCCTATTAAGGAAGCCAGGCGGCGTGTAAAGACTCGCTACCTGGCTTCCCCATTAGCAGGGAAGCCGTCCCCATGCCTCTCGTCTTATGATCTGCCTGTCCAAGATGTGCAGATCGTACGAGATTTTAATTACCTTACAACCATCGCACAACGAAAGTCGTGCGATGGTTGTAAGGTGTATGGCCACCTTTAGACTCAGATGTAGTGAGCCCGGTGGGGATACCAAACAGCACTGGGTGTCTTCAGGTAACCAGCATGTAACTGAAATGGTGGATTTGGGTGAGTTACTGCCCCGTGCCCTGATTTGCCACCAGACCTTCTTAGAAATGCCAGGCTATTTCAGGTAGTACGAAACATGTGAACATTGTGCCCAATTTATTTCCATGCACATTAAACAGAGTTGTGCGTCCTGCAGTTCAGCTGCACAAAGTTTCACCATCATGATGCAGAATAACTGGCAGCTTTATGACTCCAAAAAAGGCTTTGCAGAGTCATTTCTTGCTGACGTCTGTCCTAACATGTGACGTTCCATAGTGGCCTTTGCCAGCTTTGAGAAAAGGCGTTCCGAAAAGCCACGTTACTGCGAAATCTTTTTTAAAAGGAACTATCGATTTCAAAACACTGTGCTTAAAAATAGCATGCGGTTTGCAAATCAGTGAGAAAAGCAACTTTTGTTGGTCTGCAGACCCAATGTAGCAGATATACAGTATATATTTTTTATCTCTAGAATGCTGTCAAAGTGTCACATGCTCACCCCACAATAACCAACTGATCACATCAGTAAGTGTGATAGGACCAACAGGTTTTTGCTTACTTCAGAACTGCTTCTCTCTGCATACAAGTCTATAGGAATACAAAAGCAGCTGAAGCAGGTCAAATGCGGGTCAACTATACCTGCAATGCATTCTGAGTGATCACAGAATCTCAAGCTGCTCAAAAATCAAGCTGCATTTGGCCATGTAAGCTTGTCAACTCTTTGTCCATGACAAAATAACTAAGTGTCGGCCAGAATTGGGCTTTAAGCCTAAAAAAAGTCTTAAAGTATAGACATATGAAGGTAGACCAATGTGCATGACAGGACTACCCTGAAGGCTCTGCCAAGTCCAAAGGGTGTAGTATGAAGAGGAGCATGAGGCAGGAGAAGAGAGGCCACCATTGCCAGCATATACCTGCCATGAAGGTCTTTGTTCAGGCACTTCCTGTTATGGGATATAACTATCTCCCCAATTGTGCTCTTGAGTTGTCACCCTTCCTGAAGGAGTCCTTTGGTGGCTCCAAAATGTCAATATGCATTTGTAATGTAACAAATAAAGAAGATGATTTTTGTATATTGGTGTGATGACAACTGCTTGCTGTACTGAAAACTGCACAACGGCACCATCCTTTGTTGAGCAATTTTGCCACCCAATACCTCGAATCAAAAGCCATATGATGTGGACCAGAACGTTTTCTGCGCCACCACCCTGTCACATGCATCCCTGGTGGAGACTATAAGTGGCCCTGCCAGCACACATTGTATGGGTATGTACCACCATTATCAGAAATGTCTCCAGATGGCATCTCCATAGCCTGCTTCCAGGCCCACGATTGATGGATCACGATGTCTATCTGTATCGCCAAAATGTTAGTTCTCACCACACTACGTCTGCCTTGTATGGCGTGAAATATTCACCTCACAAAATAGTTGCGTCCATTGTGCATGTTAATGCTTCACTACAATGACATTATCCATCCTGTTCCGGGCTGAATATAGACTTCACCTCCCACAGTGTGGGTCACACATCCCTTTTCCCGCTATCTCTCCAGCACACAATAAAGCGTACTGACCACCATGTTTCTGTTATTAGATACTGAAACACACACGGCTCAAGTTTCCGGGCAGATAACAGCTGTATTTTGCAATAATGCACTTGCAGCCCTCGGCTGAGTAACAATCCAAGATGTAATATGTCCAGTAGACATGCACACAGTGTACGTATTCTCCCTCCCCAGTGCGCCAGGGGGAAGAATGACTAACTGAAGGCAGCTGCCAAGAATCCTATCTTCTGCCGTGCCAGTTTCTCATTTCCTTCTGAATATTGATCAGTAACCACAGCTCCGCTTTTTAGCATGGCAGTGATGACACTACAGTTATATTTCCTTGCGTAGTAAACAGAGGTTGTCTTCTTTATCTTGAGTTGGCCAATTGATTTTAGACCAGTAGTGACCGCTAACTTCAGTCAATGTTGCATCACATGTCTGTAATTTTCCATACATGTGGATGTCAAAATGGGGGGGGGCTTTATTGTTGCTATAATTTGCTAATGGCTTCCTAGATGTTAGCGTCTACTGGAAGTATTGAAGGGTCAATCCACCGAAAACTAAGTTTGGTTGATGCTGGAGAGTTCAACAAGCTGACCGTTTCTTATATCTCTGAGCTTCTGGTGAGTTCCCAGGTCTGTACACCTGTTTTTGCCACTGTTGGGGGCTTCCATTTTCCTTGCTGGATTTTTCATTCAATTTATATTAGGGCAGGGGTGGGCAAATTCATATGGTTTTAGGGAGCCAGACTGCCCAATCTTGAAGCCAGCAGGATTTTTTTAGGACCCACCTCCATTGACAACAACTGGAGAGAACCTAAAAAGTTGGGCACCAGCTATAAATTTTTAAGGAGCATTGGCTACCTAGCTCCTGAGATGTTCCCAGCCCTGTATCAAGGATAATGCTACGCGAAGAGCCAGAACATGCAAAGGTGGGCAGGAACACCTAAAACTGATAGTTGACATGAAAAGGGCTACACCAGGGTCATCGTACTGTTGATATATCTAAGACGATATGATGCTGTCCATCAAACTCTATCTACCACTAAAGAATTTACATTTGGGAGTGCTTGCCCTTCAAGCCAAATGGGTGAATAGACATGTGAACCGAGGGAAGTGTTTGTTTTACGTCACCCTATGTGAAATCCACAACATCTGAGAGCCATTATTGGAGTGGCATCTAACCTTTCTCAGTGAAACGGTGACCCCCTCAACCAGGGTGGGACAGTCTCAAGAACAAGCGATGGATGCACTAAGCAGATGGTGGCTATAGAGTCCATAGGATCTCAGGTGAACCCACATATGCCACCCACCTTTGGTATCAATCCATAGGTGTCCATGGTCCCCCATTTTATTTTTATTTGATCCAAGGACCTCCTGAAGTCCTGGTTCCTTCATATGTACCAGACTTCATTTTGAGGGTCACACTACATATGTGATATGTCCTGGATCCCTTTTCCGAATCTCCAAGACCTGGCTATTAATTAGTATTCATGAAACATTGCCCAATCCCCCTTGTTATACTGTCCCAAAAGCCAGCCCAACCCAACCTGCAGGACCTAGAAAGGCAGAACATGCACAGTGCCCATTGAAGAAAGATTTCTAAACATGTAAATCATCTAGGTTGCAAGGTCATTAAAAAAGTTCAGACCACGTAAGCACCAACTACAACTGCTGTTCAAGCAAGGGGCCTGCCCTTTTCTCTTGTACAACTACTTGTGCTGGCAAATTTTTGACAACCGTACAGATGAACTTTGCACAGTTTACGGACATATGGGTAGAGAGTATTTACTATTGACATGTAAAACAGCAGACCAATAGGGGCACAACACAGGCGAAGCTATTCTGTTGCTTGTTAAAGGGATCGACAGTTGTGCAAACCTTTTGGCTCTCGAGCACATCTGGGCTTCCTGTTCCAGGACACAATGGAGCCTGTGAACCTGGAATGTTATCCTGCTGGGATACAGTTACAGAAGGTGAATGAGAGAATCACATGGGCCAACTTCATTCACGAGCAAAGGGGTGGAAAAAAACATTGTTTTACAATTTAACTGTTTACCAGATTGTGTACCGGGAACTTTGGCAGTAAAAAAGGTCCTTTAAGTTCCCATGTACACTTGTGCCAACATTATTGCACATTACAATAATGCACCTGCTCTATGTGCGGTGCCATTCATTGGCGCCCTTCAGCGTGTTGTACAGTATAGCCCAATGCACCGCCGTGCACTACAAAGTATCATGCTTCGTGGTATGCTGCATTTTTAAATGGGTCATGTATGTTTTTTCATCCATTGTGGTGCATTGACAGCCCATTTATAATTAGCAGGTGCCATAAGGAATACGTGTGCATTAAAGCTCTAATGGAACGGAACGCTGAAGTATGAATGGGCCTGAGTCAAACTGTTTTACCAGCCTGGGGATTAAATTAAAATTTAGGGATGTCTGCCTGGCTTCCTGATTGGTCGGGAAGCCGGCTCCATGCTCTTGTCACAAGTGGGGATGGGGAGGAGCCTTTAAGTGCCCTGTGCAAGTTTTCTATTTTTCTACTTTCAGAAAGTAAAATCTTACGCAAGAATTTTAGGGTGATTGGCACAGACTAAAGGCCCACACTTAAGATACATTGTAGGCAAATGGCTAAAGTTGAAATACACACGTGTCACATATCTTCCCTGCCAAAAAGATTTGCAACTAGCCAGCTAGTCTTGAAATAATGGCATCCCTGCCAGAGAACACAGGCAGGTCGGTGACCAGTTTGGTCACCAACCTACCCCCAGACTGCTCTCTAGGCAATAGGGGCAGCAACACAACTGAGGTCAGCGCTGTATTCACTCTGCTCTCTCCTTCTGTCGGTAAGCGCCCAGTTTAAAAAAAAATCTATTACAACGATTTATTGCAGCAGAGACAGATTTAGTTGTGCAGCAATGAGCAGTGCTGTCACCTTTCACTTGAGTGAGTTGGGTGGCAGAATTCCTTGTCTTCCCTGATTTGTTTTTGCTAATGAACTGAGATCAAATAGAGTCAGCAGTATGAATTAATCGAATGTCATTCACTTTCAAAGTAATGAAATCACAACTGCAAACTCAGCTGCAAAGGTGAGTCATTATAGGAGCTGCCCATTACCAATATTGTCCACAAAAGAGGCGTGACAGTTAACACTTTGACACGAGAGCCTTCAAAGCAACACGAGGCTGCTAATGGAGTCCCAAACAGACCAGTAAGTGTCGTATTGCAGGTGCATCGGTCAGAGAAGCAATAAAATCATTTAAAGGGTCAGCACATCCCTAACTGATATTTCAGGATGTGCTAGATACTGGCGGGGCTTAGATAGATGTAAGCAGCCGGGAGCAAAAGCTAGACTGCTATTGGCTATTTTAATTTGAAATGGCCACTAGTAAACTGGCTATTTAAACCCCACACACTGAGTAGAGGAGCGGACCTGAGAGAGAAAGTTGGGTCTCAGTTCTGCTCACCTGTTTAGTGGGAAGTGCAATAGCCAGCCTGCTATTGGCTTTTGCAATTTGAAATAGACGGGAGTGGTCAAGGCTGCGTCCTAGGCAGCAGTCGTCCCTAGGCGGCTGCCTAGTTTGCCTAGGGGCAGCACCGGCCCTGGATACTGGGGCGTTAAACCAGTTGACTATCTCTAGGACTTCATTGGTGAGATCTCTGGTGTGTTCTCGGGTCTGTTCACCTGCTTTGCCTGCGGGACATTTATATCCATTTTATATTCTGGAGAATGAACAGGAGGAGCTGGGACACACAATGGTGGGTGGGGACACCCGAAACCCTTGGTTGGGCAGGAACCAAATTGGAAGCTACGGCAGGCAGATCTGGCTGTAGGCTGATGAGAAGTCAGGGTCTCATGACAACGTTTTGTACCTATCTCCCAGCTATGCTCCTGTGTTGTCACCTTGGGTCTCAACTATCCCAGGAGGATCTCGCTGTTGGAGTGTCTGAGACATATAAGGAGTCAGGAGCCTCCTGACTTTTTATATCTCAGACATTCCAACAGCGAGATCCTCTTGCCAAAATTCCCAATTAACGACCGTCTTTTTTCACATACACTTTACATGTCATTCAAGTTTAAACACGGCTAGTACAAGAACCTGAACATTGTCTTTGTATTCGCTTTCTGCCATCTCCAGCATAGCAGGATTCCGCATAGCAGGACTCAGACTTGAAGCGACAGTTCACCGAAGCCTGTTCAAAACTGTGACTGCCACCCCCTCCTCCTGAAGAGGTACATTGCCCACCCCACAGCTATATGTCACAAAGGGGCAGAAAATGCTCCCGCTGCAACTGCCATCACTGATTGGGTCGGAAGGAAGGGGGTGGCTTGGGCCCACCAAGGCCAGGCTCATTGCAACTGCTGGATTGGTTTAAATTGGAGCCATTGGTGGTCCTGTTGGCACCACCCAGCTCTATAAATGTCAGTTGAAAAATCGAAGGAGCCAGGTGGAAAATTATCGGCCGAACAGGGACTTTATCCAATCAGATGCTGTCATTTTTAGATATTCAGACATCTGTGCGCGCTGGCTGTCAGGATACAATAGCCAGCAGGTAAGATTCCTGCATCCATGTTTTTTAGCAGCCCCATAGGCCTAATAAACGTGTATGGCTACCTTAACTCCGGGAGCATGCTCATAGCAGGAGTAACCACAGTGATGAAATGGTGATTCTTCTTTACTGCTCAAACAGCAGACTGGCGGTGGGTTGGTGTCCAAGCTGTACTGCTCAAACACCGACCTGCCTATGCTGTCTGGCAGGGATGCCAGGATCACAAGACTAGCTGAACGGCTAGTCTTGAGATGCTGGCAAACCGCAAAAATCCATATGCATGAACGACCTACATGGCAGAGGATATGTAAGTTAACACTGCTCAGCTAGTCTTGTGATCCTGGCATCCCTGCCAGAGAGCATAGGCAGGATCTACAGCAGTTGAATGCATTGCTAATATTAATTCCTGAGTTTAGTGTCACTTCAAGTTCACTGAGCTCATCCCTGAACCCTCACAATTTACAGACACTGTTCTATATATTATTTTGCGTATTGTGAAATAGTTTGTGTCACATTAGATAAAAGGAAGTTGTTTGTTTTTTCGAAGTCTTGTGGGCCCCGTGTCATTCCGGGCCATCTGTCTAGATTGTGGTGAAGGGACGATGACATCACGCATGAGGTCACAGGATGAGAGGAAATTGAATCATATGTTCTCAGTGTGGTTTAGAGAGAGCGGAGATTCATCCTGACGCACGTTACCCCCAGAGATCCATGCAGACCAGTTGCAACCTTGCTGTCTCTTTTTAATGGGTACGGCGTGCGGTGACAGGGCTTTAGTCACCGTCAGCAAGCCGTGGAGAAGGCGGTGTGGATGAGACCGGTTTCTATCCAGGCAAAGGACGGTTCTCATAGCGTGGAATGTGCACAGTGATGAGTCACACCGTGATACACTTATGACACAAGCACAGTGCGGCTAGGTGTGCCTTAAGACCTGTACTCCTCCTTAAATCTCGCTATTAATGCTTGACGAGCTCGGGATCCAGGGAGTCTGTTTATACACTTATTAATAATATTGCTCAGATTCCATCAGAACTGCCATTTTAACTCTCATCATTTCCCCTCCTATGCAAAACTGGGTGTTACAAATAGAAATGATCAGACTCGGCATTAAAGCTAAACTCCGGGTACCAAAAAAAAAAATGCTCCTCAATAGCCCACAAAGGATATATTGTAGATCCCCTCTGTGAGCACCAAATTCCATTGCAAACCCAAATATTGCCTTGTAAATGTAGTAGTGGCTGTATCACCGCAAAGGCAGAGAGCAGTGCTGTGGGAGGGGCTCAACAGGCTCCACCCCAGTGGTGTCACAAGGGGGATGTGGCCCGCACCCGGGTGACACCATTTGGAGGGGTGACACCAAAATGACTGACCAGTCATTTTGGTGTCAATCCCCCCCTCTGAAAAGTCCAACAGTTGCTGGAGAGAGGAGGGGACCCGACGGCATACCTTATCCCGCCAGGTGACGTCCCCTCTTCTCTCTGCCGGCGTCAGTCACCAAGATAGCCGCCGGCAGGTAACAACGGTACCGTGCGTGACGGTGTCACCCCCGCCTTGGGACACCTGTGCTCCACCCATTACAGACTGCCTGTAGAAAACTACAGGAGGGGGCGGAGACTAGACCAGTCACCCTGCACAAGGAGAGAGCGCAGCAGTGAGCGGTCTTCAATACAGGAAGCTCCAAGTTTCAAGGAAGAAATATAAATAACATATATATATATATATATACACATAGCTTGTATTTAGACCGTATTTGCTCATTCCAGAGTTCAGCGATTACAATTATAACTCCATCATATCTCCTATGTTATAATGTAACGTTCTTGTTGCTGCAAATATCATTTCAGCCTCCTTTTTAACCTTTAGAAACATCCAGACTTTGGCATTAAAGTAGATCTAAACCCAAAAGGATGTGTGTATGGGGTTGTCGCATAGAGTATAGTACCCTGGAAAATACATAGTTACATAATACCTGTATGACAGGAAAGGGAAGGAAGGGGTTAACTGCACACGTGTGTCTCTACATTAGGAGTATCTGACAGGTGACTCATACACCAAATATTGATGAGCCAACCGGCTGGCTTTTAAAATATGTCCCATCTTCCTCCACTTTCTATGTTTTGCGTTCTCTAGTATAGCGCGGCTTGCCCTTCACTGTCACTGAACACGCAATGCCCTGACAGATATCACAGCAAAGCATTAAAGTAGATTGAATCCCATTCAGTAGAATCCCATATAAGGTTTAGCGTAATAATGTCATATCAAATGTGTTTCCTAAATCTGGAGATCCTGCCATGAGGCTCCTTGTTTAGGCACTTCCTGGTATAGGGTGACAACTATCTGCCAATTGTGCCTCTGCGTTGTCACCCTGTCACGTGCCCCTGGTGGAGACTACAAAATGCATTCCGACACATAATGCAGGTATGGTCCATGGTTGTCATTATCAGGAGCCGATCCAGAGCAATGGTGTGCAGCCTACACTAGAGCACCAAAAAAGGATAAAAAACGAGTACCAAAAAAAGGGTAAAAAAACTATTTTATGAATATGTGTATGTATGTGTATGTATGTGTGTATATGTGTGTGTGTATATATATATATATATATATATATATA
>NW_017306464.1:964753-990851 GCF_000935625.1 Nanorana parkeri | reverse complement strand
ACTTCCTGTCTCCATACAATTCAGCAATGGTAGCATTTTAGCACATTACAAGCCCCGCCTCCTAGAAATATTTTATTTCCCCTTCATTGGTCGAAACAAAAACATATGAAAATTCTGCTAAAAAAGCCACGAAAATGCAGACGCACAAGTGTGAATGAAGTTATAAACGCACACAAAGCAATCTATAAACAAAAATGGTGGATACATTGAAAAAAGAAGGTGTTGTGGTGACATAATGGTCAGGATGTCATTTAGGGGTAAATATAATAATATAAATGATTCATCGGAGCGGGCGCCGTCTTCTTGGAATCTTACGCAAGATAAAAAGATACAAAAACCGAATGTAACTTTTTGTATTATGACTCCCCCAATATCAGGGCTGGGAGAAGGTGTCTTCTCTTCCGGAAACAGATGAGATAGGAATGTGTATGTAAATGTGGTGTCAGCCAGGAGCTGTGTGTGTGCTGATACAAGCTGTGATGTCACTGGTGTGTCATAAGTGGGATGGTCAGGGCTGTGGAGTTTCACCTTTCCAGTATCTCAGTGCTGTGAAGTGGAGTCAGTCAGTGGCAGCCGAGCAGAGCAGAGCCCATCCTGGGGATTACGAACCCTTTTTGGATTACTTGCATACAATGGGGACTTAATATTCCAGGAGGGAACACGATAGGTAAGCCGGTGACACTCTCTCTGTTTGAAGCTGGACATTTGGCGTGCAGCTGTTTTGTGGCTGGATGCTAGTGCTTGCAACATGTCATTGTGTACAAGTGTTAACACATCTTTCCGCCTGGCTGAGAACAAGATTTTCTGCTTTTTTTTTTTGCCTGCTGTCTTCTGTTTGTTAGAGAAGTATACCTAGGTGACCTTTTATATTGCATTACAAATTGTGTTGGAACCTGGAAAGGTGACCGCAGACTCGGTATGGGAACAGTCACCGAAAAATCCGCCTCCTACGTTCGGGACCTGTTGCGTAAACCGCACGCACTCCTTTCTACGGAACGTTGGAGAATCTCTGTGCCGCAAAGTTCAGTTTCAAGGCTTCCAAGCGCTCCTTTTTCGCCCTGTCGTTAACCCTTTCCTAGTCAACACATCGCTCTGCTGTTGGGTCAACCACAACCAGATGCAAGACGATCGCCGATCAGGCCAGCAGGTTCAGATTTTGGTTGTTGCGAGTGTTTGGGTCCTCGGTTTGAATCTTGGCGAGGACTCTTATCTACATGGAGTTTGCATGTTCTCCCTGTGCTGCTTTGGGCTCCCTCCGGGTACTCCAGCTTTCGTCCACAGTCAAAAGATATGGTGGTAGGTTAATTGGCTCCTGTCTAAATTGGCCCTTGTATGTGTATGTATGCATATGTGAGAGAGGGATTGTATACTCCTTGAGGGCAGCGACTCGTGTGAATGTGCCGTGTGGATTGGCAGGGCCATATAAATACCTGTAATAAATAATAGTGGGACATTTTAGCAGTCCCAACCCACTGTTCTTGAAGGGCCAGTTGGGTTGGACGACTGTTGTTTCATCTGAAAGCTGGAGACCAGGGGTGCCTGTGTAGCACATGGATGTCCACAGTTGGGTGATGTGTGCACTGTTCATTGTTGGGGTGCCTCTACTTTGTGAATCCCATACTGGAGGTACTGCACTTGCAGGGAAATTAACATTTTGACCAGATAATGTTTCATGCTGTCAAAGGTTGGGCTTTCTGCTGTTCTTGGTGCTGTAAAAGGACACCAGAATAATGTTTCTTTCTGTAGGATCCTTTTTATTGAGGGAACTAGAAGTACCAGCATTCCTATCTTGCTTTATAATGAAGCGTGCTGGGAATTCCTAAACCCCCAGTGATTGCAATGGTCTGGTGCAGGAATCGCAGGAGCCAGGTCCCTAATGCTCCTTAAGAATGACAGCTGGCACCCAGCGTTTGAGGTTTTCTCTAGTTTGCTGTCACTGGTGCCGACTCCTAAAAAAACAAACCTCTCCTGGATTGGACAGACCGGCTCCTGAATTCCATTTTCATACCCCTTTGATGTTCCGGTATAGATGGACAGGTCACTTTGTAGTTCCGCGACAGATAGATATAAGGTCACATCTTGCTCACATGTATCCGAGAGGGGTATTGGTTGAGCCCTGTAAGATACGCCAACACATAACAACCAATCAGATTTTAGATGATTGGTTTTAGATTTCTTTTTGGTTGCTGTACTTGACGTGTTACGGTTTGCCGAGATTGGCATTTGTAGTTGAAAGTTGTCGCGTTTGGCGCGGAACAGTTGTTGGATGACTTCTGCATGTTGAACTTGATTCAAATCTATGGAAATATAAGTTCCCTTTTAACAAGCTGCATGCAAAGCTCTGTGTGCACAAAGGATATTGTTTGCGGCTGTTGTGTGTGTTTAATTCATCCTACAACATCTTGTATTTGCGTTCTCGTCTACCGCGATCCTGAATGTTTTTCATAGTTTATTGCCTCTGAACCCGGCTACTTCGCTGGACCGCAATGGTAAAACCTCAGACAGCCCGCACCTACTGTCCCCTTTAGTTATGTGTATATAGCGTATGGGGTATGTTTTTATAAAGGCAAATGCAGGCACAGTCATAGGGCCTAGGTCCACCAGCCCTCATCTGAAGGGTGACAGATGTGCAGTGAATGTTATGGGAGGGCACCTGGTAAGCCTCCACTGGAAGCCATGGGAGGGCACCAGGTAAGTCCTCCACTGGGAGCCATGGGAGGGCACCTGGTAAGTCCTCCACTGGGAGCCATGGGAGGGCACCTGGTAAGTCCTCCACTGGGAGCCATGGGAGGGCACCTGGTAAGTCCTCCACTGGAAGCTATGGGAGGGCACCTGGTAAGTCCTCCACTGGGAGCCATGGGAGGGTACCTGGTAAGTCCCCCACTGGAAGCCATGATCAAGACTTCGATCAGTAATTTACCATATTATAAATACAGTGAATGTTGCTGAGACCAACATTTCCTGTTGAAGGGTGGGAAACCCTGGTGTAGGGCACATCGGGATAATTCTGAACAATGTTTGGTTGCTGATTGTGTTTCATATGGGACACATCCAAGGAGCCAGGTTGCACATGCTCCTTAAAAAGTGACAGCTGGCGCCTAAATTCCAAGGTTTTTTAGTGGTTGTTAGTCGAGTCGGCTGCTAAAAAAAAAACCTGCTAACTCCTAGACTGGACAGACTGGCTCCTGAATTCCATATGCATTTGTCCAATCCTGCTTATGACTTTTTTTGGATGAGGTGTGAGAGGTTTTAACCCTCATTCAAGATTGTATTGTTGCTGGGGAGGTTAACAACTGTAGTTGTCCTAGAGACCATTGTCAAAGTGAGGGGAAATTCAAAATGTTAGAGTGGTCACCAAATTATTTGCCCCCATTGGATGGTTTCCCCCTTACCTATTGCTCTGGTGACAACTGTCTATTACCCTCACCTTGGTGAGATTTCCCCTGACTTCCTGTTGCTTCTTTAGAGCAGGAAAAGAGAGGAAGTTTCCCCAGTAGGACACACAAATTGGGATTTTAGCCCTTCTCTACTCTTTCCAAAATGAAAAAGTTTTGGTTATACAGTACATACACTTTAAAAGGTTTGCTGCTTTTGGCTCCCTTCCTTGCTTCCCTTCCCTGGTCACATGTCTGTAGGCCTAGGCACCTGGTCCTGTGATCTCTGCTGAATGGGAAGATAGGAGTTTGGGTTGGCTAAGCCTCTCTTGCAGTAGAGATCACCGTTAGCCTACTTAGTCTGTATAGGTTTCCGATTTTTTTCCAGATTCTATCGCAAATGTTTCTGGCACTCAAGTCTGACACCAGTATGGGGATCCAACTTGCACACGTCCCAGCTTTCTGAGATGAGAAAGAAGGACATTCTCCTGCATAGTGTATACAGGCAAAGGACATACCCCCAGTTATGGGGACCATTAAGAATTTATTTGCCAAACATGACTGGTTAACCCAAAATTGCTTTTTTTCACCATTTTAATTTTCCTTTTATACTGACTTTTCAAAATGGCAAATATGATAATTAGGAGGTAGGTTGAAGGTTTTAATGCAGAATAACAGTTTTTGGTAGTTATTTAGAACATTTCCATAGATATCTGTACCAAAAAAAGGGACAACTGAGGAGGAAAGAATGATGTGGTTCCCAAAGAGGGACAGCTCCTCGAAATCGGGGACAGCTGGCCCCCTTTACTGTATAGAACATCAGATCTGTACAGAGATCCCGGCGCCATTTTCTGCACATTCATAGGGAATGAGCCCCGAGCTCTCCGTGTGTGTCTGCCATTCTATGTGGTGATGGCCGTGCTCTGTTTACAGTGCTCATCTCCATTCCTTTTCACCGTAAATAGCGGCGCGTTGACCATTGCGGCTTGATTTAAGCTTCCAATTGCTTTCCTGCTCAGGCTTCCTATGGTTGTAATACATTCGGCCGCAGAGTGTGCTGCACATTAAAGAGATAACGATACGGTTATTTATAGCGAAGCTCTTTTTTTTTTTTTCTTCCCTGTCTTTCTTGCAGCTATTTCAGTGGAAGCAGCTGGAGAATTTGTACTTTAGAGAGAAGAAATTTGCAGTGGAAGTTCACGATCCCCGCAGGTAAGCAAATTAGAAAAAAAAGAAAGTCTTGTATGTGAATTCCTGCGTTATCAGAGATTGACTGTGCTGTGTCAGAGCACGGTGGACATACCTGACAGCACTGAAGCACATTCTAATGGCCTGTAGCAGTGCATGTTTTCTTCTCGACCAGATAAGGTCTTAAGAGTGGTCACCTTTTAAAGCTGAACGACAGTCTAAACAAATACAAGAGCCGTGTGTATTCTTATATGACTCTCTTGGTGTGCTATGTGTAATTCAACAAAACCTTTATGCAGGAACTTCTTGTAATAAAGACCGGTCACTGCTGCTCTCTCTCCCTTCTTGTGCAGGGTGACTGGTCTGGTCCCCGCCCCTCCTGTAGTTTCCTGCAGGCAGCCTGTAGTGGGTGGGGTCTACTGGGTCCCTCCCACAGCTCTGCTTTATGCACAGGCTATGTACAGCACTGTGATGATGTCACTGCCACTTTTGCAAGGTGATATCTGGGTCTGCAAAAGCATTTGGTGCACACAGAGTTGATTTAATATGCTTTCGTGGCTGTTGAGGAATAGAAATTTAAAGTTTTTGTTCCCAGGGTTCAGCTTTAAAGCAGACCTTGCCTTTTAGTGCATCAGATCCCCTGTACTGCAAGGACATGTTTGGAATTATGTGTAAAGCAAGGAAACATCACAGTGATATATTTTGATATATTTCACCTTTTAAAGGGACCCTTCCCTGTGCTCACACAGGGCAAACTAAAAGGGCCACTTACCCCCATCCTTTCCCAACAATGCCCATATCCTATGCCACTCCATTTGGCTGGTAACAGGAATATACAGCCTTGTGTATGCTCCAAACCAACTTATCAGAGCTTACAAAGAGATAAGGAATCCTTGCTCACTACCACGTGACAGCACTGGGCCAATCACAAGGCAATTAGCTCTTTCAGATGGGTAGGGGGAGCAAGTCGCATGATGACCCATACCTGGAAGTGCCGGGTAGTTCACATTCTTCCCAGAGGTTGAACTAAGGGTTTGGGTTGTGAAGAATAGCTGAGTATATACTGTGTGGGAGGGTAGGAGCTAAGTGACTGTCACAATCTTACATTGCCTAATGGGACTTGTAGTTCCACAGCAGCTGAATGGCCAAAGTGTGACTGCCCCTGGTCTATGGCCACCTTTTTAGCCTAAAATAGCTAGTAACCCTAAAAAAATATATTAAACAACAAAATCTCATCTAGTTGTAAGGTAAGCCCCATTCCAAAGGGAACATTTGTATGTTTCACATATTTTTATACTTACTGCCTGTCAATCTGGATGGTAGCGCCTGCATTAAAGTGTCACCCGAATCTGTACCATTCATCATACCAAGTTTTTTTTTTTTTCCTTCAAATTTTCAGAATATCTGTGTCAAGGCGAACCTTTGGACAGAGCAGTTTTGTAGTTCAGACCTGGTATGCCAGCAATTCTCTGATCAAGTCCATATGGGTGATGGCAATTAGTCAACATCAATTCTACCTGGACAGAAAACAGAGCAAAGTGAGTGAATGTATTCCACTATTTAAATATTTGTCTGATCTTTTGACATTGTTCATTCATTAATGGCAATTAAATCATGACTTTGAATACAGGTGTGTGTGTGTGTGTGTTATATATATTAGAATGTATTAAAAAAAAACTCTGACTTAGGCCTCATTCACACAGTGTAAACTTGGACCTTACACGTCCGTGTGGCTTACATGCTCGTATCGGGCCGTTCCTGGGAGGGACAGGTGCAGCGTGTAGCAGCCTTTTCTTCCCTATGGGAGGACGGGACCATATGCACACTGGAACTGCACATCTGTGTGGGTCTGGGTGTCCGTACTCAGACGCAGATAGGATGGATCCTGTCCTGAGTACGGACACCCGGACCCGCTCGGATGTGCACTTCCAGTGAGCGTATGACAGCGTATGGGCGTGTCCTCCCATAGGGTAGAACAGGTTGCTGCGTGCAATCACACGCAGCACCTGTTCCTCCCAGGAAGGCCCGATACGGCCGTGCACGCCACACAGATTTGTACGGCCTGACTTTACGCTGTGGGAATGAGGCCTTAAGGTTAAGATGGAAGGGGCCAAACAAGTGCATGCACATATGCTGACAAGGAACATGTCAACGGAGAAGAGAAAACCCTTTATTTTCACCTGGTAATCCTGCCAGTAACATACTTACGGTCCTGTGCTGGGCTACGCTTGCTCCTCCACTATATCTATGGACTGAGCCATGGTTGTCACCCAGGCTGGACTTCAAAACATGTCTTCCTCTTTATCTCTACTACATGGAGGGGTGGAGAATTAGTAGTTTACAGAAGGAAGATAACATTGTTTGTGCTTTCAGCTCACAGGAAGTGACAAGGACGCAGCATTTCTGGCACGATCAAGGGGAGATTTCTGGACTTGTTGAAAATGTTCTTAGTCTAAAAACGAATGCAGCCGCCACATCTAAAGACCGTTAAGCTGCAATATATTACATGTTTGTTCTCGGGTTAAGATGCACTTTATCTGAATACAAAAGCTCTTATATCATGAGACACAAGAGCATATCATATACATTTTGGAAGATTATAGTGTGAGCAAACCCTAATTTATGGCTGAAAAGCTTGAAAAATGTTTTTTTTTTGTTTTTAAAACTCATCTCCCATATGTAGCTAGTAGAATGAATGAGGAACGGAGGAATTCGGGCTAACTAAACCCGAGAACAAAAATGTAATATGTTGCAGATTACCAGTCCTTGGGTGTGGTTGGCTGCATTCATTTTCTTTTTCACTATAGGAACATTATCTGCAAGTACAGAAAATACTTGCTGATCCTGCCAGAATTCCATTGTCCTTGTCACTTCCTGTGAGCTGAACCAAAACAATGTCATTAGTTTTCCCAGCTATCTTCTGTGAACTTCACAACCCCATCTCCCTATGTAATAGAGATAAGGAAAGAGCAAGGTGATTATAGTCCAATTCAGAAGTGCAGCCTAGGGTGACATCACCGCTCCTCTGTAGATACAGTGAGTAAGCGTTGTCACTCTAGGACAGGAAGTGTGTTACTGGCAAAATCACTGACGGGGCTTTTCACAAAAAGGGTGAAAAGTTTGGAGGAGGCAGTAGAAGGGAACAATCTAGCACAGGGGTGCCCACAGTTTTTTGTGTTGATATCTACTTTTCAAATGACGAGCTACATGAGATCTACCAATGAAAAAAAAACCTCCCTCACTCTTCTCTCTCCTGGCTGTCTCTACTTGCTCATCCTCCTGGCTGTCTCTACTTGCTCATCCTCCTGGCTGTCTCTACTTGCTCATCCTCCTGGCTGTCTCTCCTCTCGCTCTCTTTCCTGTCTGTCTCTCATTGCTCTCTCCTGGCTCACCTTGCTGTATTTTGCAAACAGTGTAGTGCAACAGGCTGTGTAAAGTAATATTCTTTGATGTAATACATAGCACTTCAACCACCAGTATCCACCAGAAAGGTGTCAGGGAGCTCGGCTCAGCAGACTCAGGCTAATAGGTAATCATGTGTGCACAGCTAAATAAATATAAAAAAATGGAATAAAGGGGCCGCCATTCACACCCTTCGTGATCTACCAGCATCAGCTTTGAGAGCTACTGGTAGATCACCATCTACCTAATGGGCACCCCTGATCTAGGACAACATAGCTGAACCGGAAAATGAACTGAATTGGAGAATTTTTTTTTTTTTTTTTTATAAATTCTTTATTTCAAGGTTTTCAAGTTATACAGACAGGTGCAATTGGAGAATTTTTGCAGTTCAGCTATGTTGTCCTAGATTTTTCACTTCTCCTGCCTTCTCCCTTTTTGTCAATAGCCATGTAGGTGAAAAAAAAAAAGCCTTAAAAAGAAAACAAATGCAGCCACCAACCACATCCAAGGACTGGGAAGCTGCACTGCATTACATTTGTGTTCTTGGGTTCACATACCATTATGGGGGCATACTTCTAAAGCGTGAACCTGACATTTAGCAAACATTCACCGCAGATGCATGTGCTTTAAAAGGCGCTTGGTGAAACTCACTGCTTTATAAATAGACCTCTAAACATTGACCTGGTTTCAGTTGGTGCTCACAGAGCATCCAATGCACACTTTGTTATTTTATGGGCAAAGCAGGGAAGAAACTGGATGCTAATTGGCTTGGCTATTTGCAATTACAATTTCGCCATCATTAAGAGTTTAATGTGAAGTTATCTCGCCCATTTAAATAATTGCCTTATCTGTCAATGGGAGCCATTAATGTTGTTGTTTTGTTTGCAGCCGCGGTGAAAGTAAGCTTGCAGGAGACATGATGCTAATTGATTTTAGTCATTTATCTTCTAAATTCCATTTTGCTGTGTGACGCAATCACCGACACTTGCTGAGTCTAATTGGCTGGTTCCATAACGCTTAAAGCGTGGCGGGGCCAAGCCCGGTGCATTTGTTGATGTGCAGCAGTTGAGGACAGTACAGAGAGCGGTTATAGGTTTCTGTGTTTTGCTGTCATTTTAATAGTTCTTATTGATCTTCCGCAGGCAAAAATCCCAACCGCTCGCAGTCTGGACGAACTTGCTATGGACCTGACAGAAAGCAGCATGAGCAGAATTTCCAAAATGGTAGATGGAAAAAACCCGGTGATCATGGCCAGCAGCGGTAGCCTGATCTCTTCAGGTAATAACGACACGCTGCTCTCTTTTTAAGGCAAATAAACAAATGAATAGAACACATAAAGGATGTGGATGAAGGAATATGGCAATGCTACAGACCTCAGGTCCATATAGGCACCACCGATGCGTATTGACCAATTGTTTCATGTTCCAGGTTCATTGGACTTGGAAGTCAGCGAGGAGCAAAAAGCCGAGAAAATTCAAGCGTTAAAGAAGAAAGAGAAAGATTTGCAGGAGGTGCTCCTGAAAAAAATTGAAGAGCTGAAGAAAATATGTATGCGGGAGGCGGTAAGTAGCATGAGTCTAAGCCGAGGTTATGGAAACCACTTTAATGGCGAGAGCATTGCGGCATCCATGTTGTGTAGGCCCTGTGCTTCATCTGTGTTTGCTCCCACACTAATCCTTTTATTAATTTGTCCTTCAAGGAACTGACTGGGAAACTTCCATCAGAATATCCGCTGAAGCCCGGTGAACCAGCGCCAAATGTCCGGAGGAGAATGGGCACCACGTTTAAACTAGATGACCACATTCTCCTGAGCGAAGAGGTAAAGATATACAAATATTATATTACAATGTGTTCCTCATGGAAGTTACATTATCTGGGTAGATCTGATCCCGTCTATGGCAGGCAGGAAGTGACGCATTCTCATTTCCTGTGTGTTCATCCTGCTGTGAAACATGTCGCAGTATTCCCTCCTTCTGTCCATTTCATTCAGATCTGCTTTGTTTTGTTTCAGGATTCTGATTTAAGTAACCTGGAGCACAAATTCCTCATCCAGCAGCAAATGGTGGAAGCTACAAAGAAACTCCTGATGGAGCCCGACCTGGGCAAGAATGCCAAAAGGAAAAGGAAGCAGGACTACAGCGACTCCATCAAAAGGTTACAGGACATAGAAAGTGCAATCAATGAGTACAGAGTGAAGAGTGGGAAGGACCCGACCAAGAGAGCGTCTCTGCTTATACAAGGTATGGCGCTATCCCAGCAAGGGGACTACAATGGAGAGCGAGCACTTGGTAATACGTTCGAGAAAATGTTATGCCGGGGTAAAAATGTTATGCCGGGGTAAAAATGTTATGCCGGGGTAAAAATTAGTAGAGTAGATCTAAACCCGGTCAATATAAATAAGCTTTGACGGGTTAATATGATTTCATTTTATTTAAATCTGCAGCTTCTATTAAAATAATGCCATGTGATCCTGCCATGACCGTCCTTATTCAGGCACTTCCTGTTCTGATAGAGCTGAAGGAGATCAGTACTGTCATAGAGAGAAGGAAGAAAAATAGTCAAAGTGGCATTTTATTGAAAAAAAGGCATCATTTATAATACGCCATGGTTGGGGAAACTACATTTTAGCCAACTAACCTCCCAAGAGATTGCATGTCCCACTCTTCGCCTCCACGTTGGATACCATTACAGTATAACTAAAGAGAAAAACCTTTTTTTTGGGCGGGGATTTGGATATAGTAGTGAGGCGTTCGAGTTCCTGTCAGCTTTTCATTTCTCACTATGTGAGAGCAGGAATAGAGGAGAACTTTTCCAATAGGTAGACACTTGTCCCTGTGTTAGAGGAAATTTCACTCACATTGGAAGTCTTCTTACTTCCTGTTGCCTCTACAAGGCAGGAAGTAAAGGGATATCTCTCTAATGAGACACAGATGGAGGACAAACAAATCTGACAGTTGTTTTAAAGGATAGGTTCACATTTTGCAAAAATGAAAGAAATGCATAATTAATAATATATAAAAAATATGCATTTCTTTAATATTTGCATTTAAGCCTGGAAAGCATTACAATTGTAATCACTCGATCACAACTGCAAAGCTCAGGCTTCTGCACATTCTCTCCCAGGCAGAGCTCGTACAGTGGGACGAAGTTTAAGTTAGGAGAGATGGGGGGAAGGACGGCTGGACTTCAAACTGCATTAAATCACTTCATACAGCGTCCAGCCGTCCTCGCTCTAGGTAGATGCAGGAAGATGGGCAGCTGTATGAGGTGATTTAATGCAGTTTGAAGTCCAGACACCCCCCCCCATCGCTCCGAACTGAAACTCTGCACCTCCGTACGAGGTCTGCCTGGGAGAGAATGTGCAGAAGCCTGAGCTTTGCAGCTGTGACCGAGTGATCACAATTGCAATGCTTTCCAGGCTTCAATGCAAATATTTATTTAAGAAATGGCATTTTTAAAATATATTATTAATTATGCGTTTCTTTCATTTTTGCAAAAGGTGAACTTATCCTTTAACCCTCCTTTATTGTTTCCAAGATGGGAAAAAAAAAGTTAGGGCTATAAATGTGCTTTTAATAAAAATATTGGGACCATCTAAAATGTACTACAGTATATAGCTTTTAGCAATCAGCCGCTCATTTTTTGTCGTCTTTCCCCACTCAATTCACTTTTCTTTCAAACTTTCTAGATGACATCATCCCATCCGAAAGTAGTTCCTTATCTGATACAACCACGTTTGATGATGGTGAGTATCGCCTGATTATTTATATGGTTATTGAGCAACACGGGGTGGGGGGGGAAACCCCATTCAAGGTTTTGTCATTTTCTGGGAATGTTGCGTTTATGTAGAGAATGGTGAAATACAAATATTTGTCAATCAGAAATAGATTGTGTGCAGCGCCCCCTGCTGGACTCTTGTGTGCAGTGGAGCCCCAGATGGCTTTGCCCTGTGGGTCAGTAATGTGCATGGTTATTAAGAATCTGTTCAGTCAGGACTTAATTGTGTTTTCTCGATTACAGATGAAGCTCTTTATCTGCAAGGGCAGAGGTCCTGTTCCCTGCAGAATTCTCCTAAAATTCGGCCTCCAAAATCCATGGGAGACAGAAGCCTCTCTAGAAAGTCTTCCCTCAATGAGCAGTTTTCTGATATGAGGATGTCGAGGTAAACAAAGCACCTATGTCCAATTTTATATTATGAATAGTTTTATGTTTTATAAGGGTGTCAACTTTTAAAGAGTCTGTCCTCTTGTGATGACCAAGGCAGGTTGGGTGAAGTTTAGATCTAACTGGTGGACACCATAAGGCCTTGTTCACATGGGTTTCAGCTTGGAAAAGAGCAGTGTGTACAGCAAGCATTTGCAAAGAATGTGTTAGGCATTTGTAAGCTTCTTGCAGCTTTGTTGCAGTCTTTAAAAAAATATTTTCCAATATAGGGATGCTAAACATAGATCTTAATGGGAGTGCTGTCACTTTTAAAAATCTACAGCAGCCTTTCTCAACCTTTTTACCCCAGAAGAACCCTAGAAGTAGTTGTCAGGTCTTGGTGAAACCTGCTAAAAATTCATCGGAGGTCAATGGGGAGATCGCCCCTTACATTGGTGGTCTTTGTAAAGAATGGCCCACTTAAATGGTGGTCAGTGGTCAGAATGCCATTGTTACAGACAGCTCACTGGTATCATGCTGCTGGATATGCCAAATGGTGCTGGACCCAGAAATGTGCAGGTACCATCAGATGGGAGGTCAAACAGCCACAGCTCAAGCAACCCTTAGCAACCTCCTGGAGGAACCCTAGGGCTCATGGCAACCTCCTGGAGGAACCCTAGGGCTCATGGCAACCTCCTGGAGGAACCCTAGGGTTCATGGCAACCTCCTGGAGGAACCCTAGGGTTTATGGCAACCTCCTGGAGGAACCCTAGGGCTCATGGCAACTTTCCCAGAACCCTGGTGGATAATGTCTGAGCTACAGGATTCAGCAGGGTTTGAAACATGTCCAGATAGTGCTGAAGCTCACTGAAGCAGGCTTATTTAAAGCAACAGTCAGAACTCCCCAAATGGAAACTGATTGGGGCTTTAAGGGCTTCAACAAAGATGCTTGACCAACACTGCCCTTCTACAAACTGAAGCCCACGTGAACAAGGCCTGAGACACATAAGAAGCCAGTGAGGGATTCACCAGCGTCCACCCGTACCTGAAACGTCAGTTCTGTGTAGACTGCACATTGCATTTTATTGTAAAACAAATTACGGTAGCTCTTTGGCTGGAATTGCCTTTTGGTTTAATCCCCACAAAGGAGCAAGCAGCAATTGTGTTTCTGTAGTAAGCTTATTCCCCGCGTGTTATACTTTTTATTTCCAAAAACTGGAAAACTAACACTACTTGAAGAACTCGATTTTAGTTTGGAGAAAGTAGATCACAGTCCGCACTTACCTTCATGTGGCTGGTATGTTCCAGATAGATGCTCGTTTGTGTCTGCTGGGGAGATTCGCTCTGTAACAGCCAGTTCAGTCTTTTGTTTTTGGTATAACAGTAATCAGAGCCTGGCAAGGAAAGAGAACCTCCCTGCAACAAAGAGAGATCTGTCCACTGCAATGATAAATGGGAAGGTTAATCAATTCAGCCACGTGTGTAATTGAAGGCGAAGCAGTGTGGACTTTATACCATGCAAGCTATCAGTGTGTAGTATTGCATGTCATAAATTAGTGGTGGTACAGTGAAGATAAATACAAATCAGATGTCATCATTCTGATGCCATATTAAACGTGGCGTGCACATATCTATTTCATATTCTTTGACTGACTTCTGTATTCTGTCCAAAGCTATGAATTGATTTTACATTACATCACAGACATGGTCTGTCTGTACAGGTTTCTTTTAAAATCATTGTGACCTATATTACCTGGTCAGATAAGTAATCTGTAGTCCTTTCATGAACTGAATTGGTTTATCATTCTTATTCAGATTGTGGTCCCTTTTGTATGACAATTAGTCCCTGCCACCCTTGGGTATCAGAACCAAGCTTCATCTCCAGTGCACAGCAGCACCCAGTGATATAAAGCATATTTCATATACAAAGCTTGTTTTCTAATAACTGATCCACTCCAGCATTGTATACTGCGTCATTGTCCAGATTCTGTAAGTGCAGACTAATATATTTGCACCACTTAGTGTTATTTTTTTGTTCCCCAATATAGTCACAGAGAGCCTACGTCAACGCACAGCAGCCCATACAAGACAGCTGAGCGGAAGTCTCATGGGGGAAGGAGCGTCCCTTCCACGCCTGTACTAACACGAAACGCCTACAGCAGCAACCATCTCCAGTAAGTCAGAGATACGGATCTTTCCAGTACTGCGAGTCAGGAATGTTAGTGCAACATAGTCCGGAGAATCAGCTCCAGCTGTATTCCTATACTGGTCTGTCTCACAGGAGCATCAATACTTGTGATGCCCGTGGTGTCACCAAAAATGCTGACTTCTGGTACTCAGTAAAAGAAACAGGTCACCAGCACTCGTTTAGAATAAATATGTCCTTTTTTAATGGACAATTGTGTCACTACAATCAACAGAGCCGACGTTTCGGGGCCGCACAGGGTCCCTTCTTCAAGGCAGTAAAATTGTGACTCGACTTCAGCCAACAGTCTACAACAGCCTTTCTCAACCTTTGTACCCTGGAGGAACCTTTTGACAATAATTCAAGGGAACCCCTGCTAAAATTCAATATGTCTGCAGCTCAAGGTACATTTGTGGTCAGTAGAAAAAAGTACCTCACATTGGTGGCCATTGGAGAAATGCCCCCATACATTGGAGGTAGTAGAGGAGCCCCTTACATGTTGGACAGATGAGAATTTTTACACTTCACCAATGTAAAGTCCCCAATTGGTCAGTGTAGAAGTACATTTTTACATTGGGTGTCAGTGTAGAAGTAAATCCTTACATTGGGTGTCGGTGTAGAAGTGAATCCTTACATTGGGTGTCAGTGTAGAAGTGAATCCTTACATTGGGTGTCAGTGTAGAAGTGAATCCTTACATTGGGTGTCGGTGTAGAATTGAATCCTTACATTGGGTGTCAGTGTAGAAGTGAATCCTTACATTGGGTGTCGGTGTAGACGTGAATCCTTACATTGGGTGTCAGTGTAGAAGTGAATCCTTACATTGGGTGTCAGTGTAGAAGTGAATCCTTACATTGGGTGTCAGTGTAGAAGTGAATACTTACATTGGGTGTCGGTGTAGAAGTGAATCCTTACATTGGGTGTCAATCTAGAAGTAAATATTTACATTGGGTGTCAGTGGAAGATTCTGTCCCTAGGTATGGATGGGAGATCAGTATGCCACTGCTCAAGGAACCCCAGGCAACCTCTGGAGGAAACCTAGGCTTCCACCAAACCCTGGGGGAGAAAGGCTGATCTGCAAAATCATTTTTCAAACCTCTGGTTATTTCTGCTATAACGTTTTAGACCCCATTTGGATGTATATTATAAATTTGAACTCAACCTGGTCTAAAATGTTTTAAATTATGCTCAAATGCTTCACCTTTTGGTATCTGCATGTACCTGTGTTAGTCTTCAATTGATTCTTGTGTCCCTTTGGAGCCCAAGCCACAAGATCTGCCTAAGGCAAGCCTTTCCCCTAATCCCTGTCTTCTCAAATGCCACCAAAAAACATTACTGCCCATTGATGCTCTGGGCTTTGAATGACAGGGGGAAGAGCTGAGGGAGTGGCTCCACAGAGATCGGTTTTAGGACAAAGACTTGTATGCAGCAAGAAGCAGCGAGAATGTTCCGCTAGGGCAGGGGTGGGGAAACTCCAGACCTCCAGCAACTACAAATCCCATTTAGCTTTGCCCCAAACCTTACTCCTTGATGCAAGTATAGTGCCACCTTTGCTGGAGTTTGCCTGCCACTGCCTTCGGCCAACCAGAATAATTTGCAGGTGACTACCTAATTTTATGGTCAGTGAGAGCCATGCTATGGCTCTACCTGCCCCCTACCAGGACTTCATCAAGACCCAAATCACTGGGAGATAATATTTTTGGGTTCTCAGACCTTCTAGGACCATGCTGATAATCTTCCATGTGTATAAACTTTTAGTCCTATAATGGCTCCCAAAAATAGAGGGTTGTCCCTCTTCTGAAATCACATTTATGGGGTCAGTTAAGATGTATTTAGTGCAGCAGCTACCTGCTGTTCATTGTGTAGGAAAAGTGAGATTGACCCGTGTTTGACCTGATTTGTTTTCTGTTTCCTCTAGAAATGAAAGTTTAAGCTACCAAAGCAGGGAGCGCCGCGGCAGTCTGGAGTCGCATACGCCATTAATTGATTCGATCGACGGAACCGCCACATTTTCGATTTCAAAGAGCCAGAGAAGCAACAGCACGGAGATCCTAGATGATGGGTCCTCTTACACCAGCCAGTCCAGCTCGGAGTACTACAGCACTCCACCAAAACAAAACCACTGCTACACGGCTCAGACCCTGGACAACCGCTCCCGGGAAAAGAGGCGGCACAAAAAGCAGAACTTCTCAGCGGCCAACACAGGTAGCATGCCGAATTTGGCACACAAGGACACTCGCAACAGTGTTTACCAAATAGCCCCAAACCAGCCATCATCGAGCTACTACATCACGGGGTACTGCACCTACCTGGATAACGATCCCTATTACAATGGAGGATACATCTATGAAAACGATACGGAGGGACAGTACAGCGTTAATCCTTCTTATCGATCTTCTGCACATTACGGGTATGATCACTATAGGGACGCGAGGTATGACGGGGACCAATTTGTGCCTCAACACCCCTATGCAACGATGAGACTCCCACGGAAGAAACCGGCGGCAAAGACTACCGAGCAGATCACAAAGAACATTCACAAGGCTATTGTGGCCGAGCATTTGAGGGGTTGGTACCAGCGGGCGTCTGGTCACAATGAACAAACTCCCAGACTACAGGGAATGGTGGAATCTGACCGGGGCTCACAGAGGAGCCTGTCCTATGCTTCTATGCAAGTCCCCTCTTCTCCCAGCGCCCGTGTGCCATCTTGTTCCTCTGGTAAGAAGACATGATTGGATTGGCCATTTGGTTGGTCCTATTCTTGGATATCTATATTTACCGCGTTATGACTTGTTGATCTCTGTATTTTACTGCAAGTCTCTAATTACATAAAACACTCAAAGGGGAATTTATCAAAACTGGAGCAGCTGTGCACTGCAACCAATCAGCTTCTATCTTTTATTTACAAATCCTAACTGAACAAACTGAAGAGAGAAGCTGATTGGTTGCCATGCACAGCTGCTCCAGATTTTGATAAATTCCCCTCTAAGTATTCTTGGTACCTACAGACCATGTGACATTTGCCTAGGCTTTAGGTCATATGAGGGAGTCCAGCGCAGTATTTTTTATTTAATTTGTATAATATGATTTGGTAATGCTGATTTACACTATAGATCAGGGGTGGACAAATGAATAAGGAATTTAGGAGCCAGTCTGTCCCATACAGGAGCCAGCTCCATTGACAACAACTTGAGGAGGCCTCAAATGTTAGGTGCCAGCTTGGTTGGGATTCCTCCTGACAAACCTGCACCCAATTTTATCTTATGCCCCATGTGCTCCAAGATGGAGACTCTCATAGTTTAGAGTTAGGACCGCACTATATAGAGGTGCCTTGCGGGGCTGTGCGTCTTTCACATATTCTGCAGAAGACGTGTATCTAAACCTCTGTTTTTAACCTTAGCGGTGAGTTTTTTTGCATGCTGGCTGGTGAGTGTGCTGGGAAATCTTTTGCTGTTGTACTATATAAAGCCCTTCCATGTGCACCTTGCTGTAAAGCTGGTGACGAATTGATGAGTGTGTTTGCCATTTGTTTTGCGTGGTAGCACACACGTTACCTCAACCCCATGGTGTGAACCAGCCCTTGAAGCTGATCTCCAGCAGAGCCGATTAATACACAGCTGAATGACATATATTGGAATGATTTATCAAATACGTAAATCTTTTCAGCCGGTCTTGTGATATATTCATCTATGCTAAACAGCATAGGTTGTAGACCTATGGAATCATGAAATGCACGTATTGAGGTGGATTGTGCTGAGATTTGGATCATCATATGTGAACAAAGATTTACCTGATTCACAATTGTTCCCTATTACCCACAGGGGTCTTAGTTTGTGACATTTTCTACGCTACAGATTTACGTGAAGGTTGAACAGTGAAAAAAAATATATTTACAAGTCCTTTGTTTTCATTTCAGTGTCTTCCACGAGCACCTCGGGGAGTCGGCGGGCACATAACAGCACAATGGCATACCCAGAATACAACACCATATCTCACCCGCAGTACACCGGCTACTCCACGGCATACAGCAGCATACCTCTGCCGAGCAGGTGAGTTTGGATTGTGGTCAGACCAGACGAGCTGCTGCATTCTCGGACTGCACAGCCCCGGAACGTTCTGAAAAGTGCCTCCTCCAATCACGCTGTGGTTTTTTTCCCTGCCATTGTCTGTGCGGGCCAAATGATTATTTAAATGGCATGGGAAAGACTCTGTTAGCATTGGGAAATTCTTCTCATTCCAACCTTCTAACCTTTGTTTTACTGGAAATATTGATTTAAAGGTCCAGTGTATTTCTCATTCATGGGGCATATAGGGCATTACCTCTGGGGTATATGTCCTGCTTTAAGGGTGACCTCAAACTGGAAATTCTGCTGCTGGAGACAACCAATGGCGAGTTTCTCATATGGAAGTCACTTCTGATCTGGTGGGAATGCTTCAAAATCTTGATCTGTAGCAGGACAGCAGCGGCCATTGTGAGTTTGCCTTTGAGGTTTTGAAACTTAGGAAAAGCAACAGGTTCTCTTTATCGTTGCAGTACGAACTTTCCTTACAATCGCTCCCTGGCCACACTATTCAGCTGCTGGATGTGAGGAAAGGAAGCTTTTATTTGAGTTGCTCTAGTCTGGTTGTACACAGGGCTGAGATAAACCTTAAAGGAGATTACCCAATTGCAACACCTGTGACCATTGAATCACTTACAAAAAAAAGACCAGTCCCTGTGAAAGAAGAGGCGACAGAATAACCTTTCCAGCGGCAGTGTCTTGAAATAGCGTAGCTTCACTGTTCTTCAGGTATCTGACTGGTTGGATTGGTCAAAGACCTACTCCCCCTGCCTCATGTAATGGTTTCTCTTGCTGGCTTGTACATTCTGAAGTGAAGCCGGCATAAGAAAGTGATACATGTGGTGGGGGGAGCTGGTTTTTGACTCATATGACAAGTCCGATATCTGCATTGGCTGAAGGAGTGAAGCAATGTTTAAAGACATGGGCCACCGGTACAGTTAATACCCAAAATGCTGAATACGTGATGCAGCTGGGTAATGACAACATGTATAGACACGGGCCACTTGAAACGCAAATATATTATGCCTCTTCTTTTATAGGGCTGAAGGGTGGACATAATAGGCCTCGGGGTAACTAAGCCCACCTGCCTCTGAAATACATTTGGTCCTTTAAACATCTGCACCGATAATGTTTTTTTGGTATCTAGTACCGATATTTTTTTTTCCGGTACTCACCGATACCCATAGTCCCATTAAGGAAGCCAGGCAGCGTGTAATGACTTGCCACCTAGCTTCCTAATTAGCCGGGAAGCCATCCCCATGCTCCCTCATCACCAGGTGATGAGGAAGCATGGAGCCGGCTTTCTGGCCAATCAGGAGGCCAGGCGCCGTGTAATGACTCATTGCCTGCCTTCCTGATTGGTTGAGAAGCTGGCCAATCAGGAAGCTGGGTAAAGAGTCATTACACGGCGCCCGGCTTCCTGATTGGCAGGGAAGGCGGCTCCATGCTCCCTCGTCACCAGGTGACTGAGCATGAAGCCAACTTTCTGGCCAATCAGAAAGGCGGGGGGCGGGTAATGACTCACCGTCCGGCTTCCTGATTGGCCATCTTCCTGATCAATCAGGAAGCTAGACGGCGAGTCATTACACACTGCCCGGCTTCCTGATTGGCCGGGAAGCCGACTCTATGCTCCCTCGTCACCAAGTGACAAAGGAGCATGGAGCCGACTTCCCGGCCAATCGGGAAGCGTGTAATGACTCGTTGCCTGGCTTCCCGGTACTGGAAGCTCAGATATCGGGCTAGGCATCTGAGCGAGTACTCGGCCTCAGCACCGATACCGATACTAGTATCTGTATCTGTGCATCTCTAGGCTTAGGTCTCCAATTATCTTACAGAAATGAACCTCTTACTTTTACATCAGTTAAAAAATTTTATTTCCCGTTTTGATTTCCAGGAGTTTCATTGCTTATCCTTCCCAGCAGGACGACCCAGAAATCTGCCCTCTACCCAGCGACCCCCCGCCCCCCGACCAAGACATCTTGTGGCATGAAGATTCCAAACCCGGCACCTTAGTTTGAAGCGGCCAGTTCTTCATTCCTCACCTCACGTGCCTTGCACTAATTGCCATATCGTAAGACTTTGCCGGTGCATCGCCGTTTCACCGACTGCCCAGGTGGCAGAGGTCTGCCATAAAGAAACGGGCTACTTCCTACTGATTTTTTTTTTATTTTTATCGGCATGGCACAGTCTGCTGGCTTACAAGCACTTGGATTTTATAGTCAAACGTGGAAAGCACTTTGCGGAAGGACCGTGCGCACGATCGGGACAAAAGTTTAGAACTGTGAAATTCGGCAGATAACAACCTGGTAAAAATAAGCTTTGCAGGTTTATTTGCAAGAAAAGCAGACTTTTGGATTTGGAATCGGCACAAGAAATGCTAAACGTGGTCTTGGCCTCATCGCAGTGGACGGGCATATGGTTTGAAACGGTTGAAGTCAGTATTGGTTCTTTCACATGAAGGATTTTAGCAAGAAAGTCGTGGGGACGTATTTTTTAATCAACTACCAATCCAATGCTTCCATTTAACAGAAAAAAAATGCTAGTTTGGGGGAAATGACCCCAAATTGTAAATAATGGGGATGTACAGACATTTTGTTTTTACTACTTTTTAATGGCATTGTATGTTTTTTAATATAATAATTCCATATCCCACAAGGTTAAAAGGCCAGCTCTGTACAAAAGTGAGTTTCCAGTTGTGGTTGCTCACATTCAGTCAAAGAGCTTCTTACATCTCTCAGTGACTCCAGTGAGGAGATATCCCGGTCACAGTTCCTACGGCTGTTCAAGAGGCGCAGCTTCACTAAATGGCCAAAAGTTTGTAAACACCTGACCGTCGCACCTATACGAGCTTGTAGGACTTCCCATTCCAAAACCATTGGCATGAATATGCATTTGGCCTCTTTCTTGCGGCTAACAACCTCCATTGTTCTGGAATGGCTTTCTACACCATTTGGGAATGTGGCTGTGGGAATTTTGTGGGGTTACATACTCGTGAGAAGATCTGGCTAGCCATTGGCATTCCAATTCATCCCAAAGGTGTTCGGTAGTGTTATGGTCAGGGCTCCGTGCAGGAGACCATATCTCTGTGTACAGTAATGCTGGAGCAAAAAACGGCTTTCCAAAAGCTCTTGGAGGCCAACAATTGTCGAAAAATACTGTTCCCTTCATTGGGAACGCCTGAACTCAATCATTTTGGAGAAGTGTCCACACACTTTTGGCCATATAGTGTAGGCGTGACGGTCAGGTGCCCACAGATGTAACTACAGAGCTGGATGGGTTCACAATGAAGATCCTTGACTGATCTTTCATATTGTAAAATAATGGATTGGGGAGTCCAGCTACAAGAGAGTGACGTCTATAACGTAGGAGGGGACCCAACTACTACTAAGTCTTACAGCTGAAGTCTGTAGGTGACCATACACGGGGCACTTTTTCAGAGGATTCATAAAAGATTTGAATAGCCTGATGAGCATTCTTTCAAAACGATTTACCGTCAACCTAGAAACCGTCTATGTGCAATAAGCCGTAGAGCGGGTCAGTACCTTGTAATCATTTTATGTGATCCATATAATTTGAAGGTGACATGCCACTGTTTGGGGTTGCTCAGACTAGACTAGGACAGTACTAGATCTCTATTAGATTAGAATCTCCCTGTATGCTATAGGATTGTTTTGTATTGATCCCATTTCTTAAAAATCAACTGCCTGCAAAAAATGATTTTCAAGTTGGAAAACTTTTCCTCAATATTACCCTTTGGGTACGAGTGCACTGTAAGTATGAAGGCCAAGAGTATGGACATTCAGGTATTTACATATTCTAAAACAAACCATCACTGACCTCAGTAGTTGCAGATACTGCGGAGCAATTCATTCTCAAAGAACACAACTGAGAAGTCGGGTTTTAGTTACTATTCAACCAGTTAGACCAGCCAGACTTTCTCAACCAGGGTTCCCCCTGAGGTGGTCAGTGATAGATTGATCTCTTACCTATACAGACCACCAATGCAAGGGGGCAGGTTTTCAGTAACCGCCAACAGAAGGGGTCACCCCTGCACTGACCACACTATGTGTTTCTTTCCTGTTATTGTTCCATTCAAGATTATAACTTAAAATAGTTTTGTCATATACAGCAGGTAGGTGTTAAATTCAAATCGTGTAGGCACATCACATGCTTTTCTTTAGAACTTTCTACAGCTTACTGATTGCGCTCATTTTCTGTGAGCTGTAGGTATAATCTAACACGGGGTTCCTTGAAACCTAAAAGCTGTTTCAAGGGTTCCTTTGGGGTAAGTAGGCCGGCTTGGTCAAAGCACCCGCTGTTTGTTTTTATTAGAAGGCTGTCCAGCTGCCAGAGAACATAGGGAGAGGACCTGAGATTTCAGCGTGTCTGTTGTGAACGTTGAGAATGAATTCTTCCTCAGTGCCTGCAGCTACAGGGGTCATTGATGGTTTGTTTGAAGCTTTTACGAATATATAAATGTTATTGTCTATAGTCTTGGTAGACGTGCCCTTTAAGTCCCTATTCACACTTTAGCATTGCCAAATATGTCAATAACGTGCACCGCGCTTGGGGTATCATTGTAGTTCACCCTTGTTAATGGCACCTCAAATGCGGCTGGTAAATCACGTGTTCTTGCCCACACATCAAACATGCGTTATAAAAAAACGCAGGAAGCTCGCAGCTAAAAATGCTTCCCAAGCTCCTTTTGCCGCGCTTGTTGCAGGTGCAGCAGCCCAATGAAATATGTGAATGGGCCCTAATACAAATGTATCAACCAAAAGAGGATCACCACATTTTAAACTCTTGACCAATCTTCTGGAAACTCCGCCCATTTGTAGTCAGCCTCAGAGATGTAAAAAGCTGGCAGGTGATGAGACTTATCATTGCCCGTCCAAAACATATTCCAGTCTTGGTGAGCACCTGTAAATCTTATTGACTGCGGGGTGAGCTGGCCTTTAAAGATTTGATGGTACAGCTCCAATTTTTATACATGATCACCAAAGTTGTTGTTTTTTTATATATATATATAAAAAGTTCTAATCTGCTGGTCAGGTATCAAGTTTCTTTTTATTATTTGCTTTGGAACAGGAATTCCTCGTGTGGTAGGTACGGGTGGAAAACAGAAAGTGTGAAAAAGCCGGAATGTAGATTTGTTTTGTTTAATATTTGATTTCCTGCTGATGTATACAATACGGTCTGAAATAATATTAAATTGTCTTTTTTCATCACTTGGGTCTCTTGTGGATTTTCATTCGCCAACATTTTCAGATCTGTCCATTTAAACCCTTCAACAAACCTCTGGGGCAGTGTTTACAGACAACAAAAAAGCCACTTGCACTCCAATATGATGTCTAGTCAATCTCTTTACTGACTAAAGTGGTAAGACATCTTCAGGCAACGTTTCGGAACTCAAAGGTTCCTTCATCAGGCAAACAGTTTGCCTGATGAAGGAACCTTTTTGGTCAGGTATCAAGTTTCTTTTTATTATTTGCTTTGGAACAGGAATTCCTCGTGTGGTAGGTACGGGTGGAAAACAGAAAGTGTGAAAAAGCCGGAATGTAGATTTGTTTTGTTTAATATTTGATTTCCTGCTGATGTATACAATACGGTCTGAAATAATATTAAATTGTCTTTTTTCATCACTTGGGTCTCTTGTGGATTTTCATTCGCCAACATTTTCAGATCTGTCCATTTAAACCCTTCAACAAACCTCTGGGGCAGTGTTTACAGACAACAAAAAAGCCACTTGCACTCCAATATGATGTCTAGTCAATCTCTTTACTGACTAAAGTGGTAAGACATCTTCAGGCAACGTTTCGGAACTCAAAGGTTCCTTCATCAGGCAAACAGTTTGCCTGATGAAGGAACCTTTGGGTTCCGAAACGTTGCCTGAAGATGTCTTACCACTTTAGTCAATAAAGAGATTGACTAGACATCATATTGGAGTGCGAGTGGCTTTTTTGTTGATTTCAAGTTACCTGCAAAGGCATCTGCTGCTACTCCAGCACCCACCCTACATGTTGGTTTTTTTTCCGATCAGGAGTGCGATGGGACTAATTGGTTTTTGAATAGTATTTACAGACAGACACACATGGTAGGCTCAATTCACAAAGCCAACATGCCGGTGTTCTGTCGAGGTGGCCAACTCATTGAGATCTCCAACTCGTGACAACAGATCTGCCACTACCTACCCCAGCAGCCATTTACATTGGCTATTCATTTCTGGAATCTGGCTCCTCCCCAGGCACCTGATATTCAGACGCTATGACATCCTCTGATACACCAGCTGTCTTCCAACTGCAAGTTTATTTGTCCATTATTTACACACATTCACATTTATTCATTATCATTTCCAGGGTAGTAGCGCTCCTACAACTCGCTTGTTTTTATATATATATTTGCAGGGTTCCTCTCCCTGCTATTAGGAGCTCGCACACCGCACATCCTAGTTCACACTGCTTCCTTCAACATAGTGACCATCAGTTAGTTGTGCGCTTATACATCGTTCTAGTTTTTTTTTTTTTTCGTGACAACTTGTAGTTTGACGAGATGGCGCTACTGCGCCTGCCGTCAGTTTTTGCAATCTGCGTCGTCTAAATTGTGATCGAGTTCTCCAACTCCCGTCAGTGCTTGTGGCATCGGGTGCCCGCGCAGGCGCACTGCCGCAGATTGTGGAGCTTCATACTTCACTTGGGGGGCTGTGCGGGCGCACTGATGGGAGTTGGACGTCTCGACGAGTTGGAGAATTTGATAGAACACTGGCATTACTTTCCTTTTTTTTCAATTTGAGTCCAATGATATTAAAAAATGACACTCGCATGACTGCTGGTGTTAAAGCTTTGTGAATTGAGCTTATGGAGTTTCATTGGTGGGCAACTCTGGCACTCCTGCTGCTGTAAAACTACAATTCCCATGAGGCACTGCAAGATTCTCACAGCCAGAGTCATGACTCCCAGAGGCAGATGCATCATGGGATTTGTAGTTTCAGCACAACTGGAGGGCCGGAGTTTGCTCACCCCTGGTTTAAGGCCTCAGTCACACCAAAGGTGGTAAGCTTGCATTTACAGAACATTCCTAAACGCATATGAATTCTAAATATATTTCACTAAAGCATCTGTGAAGACGAGGCAGGGGCAGGCTGTTGTTACCCTTGAAGAGGACGTGCCTGAGTAAAAATCTTACGGCAGGATCACTGAGTACTTTATTAAAAACTGCAGACTTAAAAATATTAATCATGACTTTTGAAATGATATTTACATGCTGAAACTTCTCAGATTGTACTAATTGGATTGACATCTACTCTAAAGTATATATGATTGCCTATTTTGTACAGTGGTGGTCATCCTTATCCGCAGCTTTACTGCCCACAGAGTCCCTAACCTTGAAGAGGCACGCAGGTAGTGACGTGTAAAAAGCCCTCCTGCATGTTTGTATCAGTTAGGCAGGGGTAGCCAAACTCCGGCCCTCCAGTTGTGGTGGAACTACAAATCCCATGAGGCATTGCAAGATTCTCACAGACATGACTCCCGGAGAGAGATGCTTCATGGGATTTGTAGTTTCACCACAGCTGGAGGGCCGGAGTTTGGCTACCCCTGAGTTAGGGACTCAGTAAATAATGAAGCCTGCACCAGGATGATGGGAGCAGACCCTTTTAAACACAAGTCGGCAATGGCAGCGCCCATATTTCTACTGTGACAGGTTCAATAACACCTGGTGTTTGGCTGCAGGTCTTTCCAGTGGCTCGGAG
>NW_017306464.1:963705-964619 GCF_000935625.1 Nanorana parkeri | reverse complement strand
GCTCGGAGCTCATTTTCACACAGTAAAGGTTACTTGGTTCTGTTTAGTATCCCGTGAGAGTCACGGTGACCTTTCTCTTACAATAGTAAACACACAACTACAAAACCAGTCCATTTACTGCAGGCGGAGGCATGCTTACACAGGTGCCGGCTCTCATACCTCCCGTCTCTGCTTCCGGCCATTCTTAAAGGGATTAACCACTTGCTTACAAGATCGCTCAGAGATCCGTCCTGAAGGCTAACAGGGGTGAACTGTTGTTAAAGGGAATGTGGTTCTGTAGATAGTTATTATGTTCAGGATTCTTTTACATTTAAAAAAGAAAAAAAAAAAGTCTTAACTTTTAACCCTTTATTGTCCTATAAATATTTGTAGCGAGAGGGTAAGAAAAGGGAGAACGTGTATCAGGGTAAGATAGGTTGAGAGAGGGTAAGAAAGGGAGAGAGGGTGAGAGGATAAGAAAGGGCGAGAGAGGGTAAGAAAGGGAGAGAGAGAGAGGGGGTAAGAAAGGGATGGAGAGGGTAAGAAAGGGAGGGCGAGGGTAAGAAAGGGAGGGAAAGGGAGGGAGGGAGAGAGAGGGTAAGAAAGGGAGAGGGTGACCGTGTATGAAAGGGAGAATGGGTGACAAAAAGGATATGGAAAGGAGAGGTGTGCGAGGGAAAGGAGCGCGTGAGCGAGGGAAAGGAGAGAGGGAAAGGAGCGGGCGAGCGAGGGAAAGGAGCGGGTGAGAGTTTGAGAAAAGGGTAAAGCAGATCATACAATGTACAAAATGAGTTCATGGGGCGGCAGTGGAGATGCAAAAAAGGGGAATACAGAATGTGATTGGGGGTGCCAGGCAGAAGAATGAGGAGATGAAAGAGGGAGATGGAGAGGGGTGGGAGGAGTTTGGGAGAGAGACATGGGGGGGGGGGCCGGGG
>NW_017306464.1:948451-963693 GCF_000935625.1 Nanorana parkeri | reverse complement strand
GGGGTCAGGTAAATAGATTATCTTGTCACTTGTCCCGGAGGGTGGCATCACATGAACTTACAACGAGGGGTGAAGAGAGTTGAGTTTCAGTTGGCAAACCTTCGGATCGTCTTGGAGGTGTGAGTGGGATCTCTGCTATTCTTGGATGGACACATGTGAATTTTCCTGCCCATGTAGGTGGCTCAGCTAGAAGAAACACAGATGTGTTTATCTGTCTGGAGATGTATTAGGTTCATACGGGAAAGTAACATCACAAAAATAAATAATAATAATACAACTGACTTCTCAGCAGCCCCCTGTACACACTGAGGTCACTATAATCTGCTCATTAGAGATGTGATTGGTAACGATTCAGTGATCTGAACCTCCCAACTGTCTGATATGTGACAAAGGCGTATTTTGGAGATGTTACGGAGGTGAAGGCGGCAGGATTTGGCTAGGGATTGGAGGTGGGGAAGAAAGGTGAGGTCCGAGTCAAGGATGACACCTAGCACCTTGGGGGGGAGGGATGGATAGTTGTGCTATCAATCTCAAGGGAAAAGTTGGGGGAAGGTACACGGTGCACATTGGCAGGTCACAGAGTGAGGGGCAATAGGTGTAAGAGTGCGATGGAGTTTTACTATGGTGGGTATTGTGGTGAGGTAGAGAGGAGGCCTGGGATGGAATTGATATAATTGTGTCATCTCTGGGCCAGCATCTTCGTCCAGGAAGTATATCCGAATACTGGATGGTAGAGAGGCAGATGAAGGCACTGTGATCCGGGAGATCTAATACATGGAAGGCAGACATTGTTGTTCTGGTCCTTCAGGGGAATTGCAGATTCGTTCTCTGAGCTGGAAGCCCCGCACCAAAAACGAATGTACCCTCAAATCGGGAGGAGTGTAAAGTCATTACAACCAACTTCATGTTTTTAAAAACTTTCAAAAGGAACTCACAAAATGACCCGGAAACAAATACACGCAACACCCACCTCTATGTTCTGACATGTTTCGGCTTTTTATTCCAGTCATTGGGTGAGCCCAGACCGGAATCTTAGGCAATGGGAGTGTGCTGAACGAGCCAACGTGCTTTTCAGGCAGCCGCGGTCATCTCATGCCTCCTATAAACAGACTTGCCAGACCTGGGCCAAGATTCGAGCCGTGGTGGCCCAGCGGCACTCCTCTGTTAAAAAAAAGGTGATTTTTTTTTCAATCGGTCACAAAATTGGAGGTGGAACTGTGCTTGCAGACATTCAGCCGCAGTCACTGTTCAGATCTCTGGCTGTCAGGATACAAAACAGCCGACAAGGAAGATCCTCTCCGTGGCAATCGAGAACAAGAAAAAAAAAAAGTGTGCCGGCCTGAGATTTTCTAAGATTTAAAACCGAGCAGCTGCCACACTGAGATGCTTCCTTACCCCCAATTTCAAGATATCGGCCAAATTTAGGGTTTTAATATTAAACACAGTTATGTCATCAGTGGCGTATTGATATGTATTTACTCCGAAACAAACTGGGACCACATTGGCCCCTATAGAGTGCTTGTGTGAGCTCGGTGGGAACATTATATTGTGATCTGTACATAGCCTATACAAAGAGCAGAGCTGTGGGAGGGGCCAGCAGACCACACCCACTACAAGATGCCTGCAGACAACTACAGAAGGGGGTGGACACAAGACCAGTCACTCTGCACAAGAACTGAGAGCGGTAGTGACTGGTCTCTATTCCAGGAAGCTCCTGCACAGAGGGAAAGTCTCGCAATGGGTTACTGCACAGATCTGGATGAAGAAACACACACAGGGAGAATACACACACCCGGGACAGAATGTGCTGATCCCGGACTTGCTGCATTTTCTGGATAACAGTATCAGCTCACTGACTGATTCCACTTTTTGGCTGGATATTCCCATTATAATTTATGCCCGTATGAGATCATACATTTCTCTGTCCATGAGCCGAGTGACTGATTTACAAAGGGAGTCAATCCCTGATCCGTGACTGTTGCTGCTCGCACTGCCTGGCATGGCCTTATAATCCTGACATATCGCTTTACATGACACTCCGCTCCTGTGTTTACATGTCTCGTTCCTATAATACGGCACGGCAGCATGATACATAAGACACATCTTCACCTTCATGGCCCCGGCTTCTCATTTGTCTTAGAAGGATTACAAAGCAAAAACACAACTTCCAGTTTCTTAGTTACGCTCAACAATAAAGACTGTGATACAGGGCTCATTCACACGGCTGCAGCCGCCTGTCCCTCCCCCTCGAAGGACGCCTGCAGCCGCCTGTCCCTCCCTCTCGAAGGACGCCTGCCGCCGCCTGTCCCTCCCTCTCGAAGGACGCCTGCCGCCGCCTGTCCCTCCCTCTCGAAGGACGCCTGCCGCCGCCTGTCCCTCCCTCTCGAAGGACGCCTGCCGCCGCCTGTCCCTCCCTCTCGAAGGACGCCTGCCGCCGCCTGTCCCTCCCTCTCGAAGGACGCCTGCCGCCGCCTGTCCCTCCCTCTCGAAGGACGCCTGCCGCCGCCTGTCCCTCCCTCTCGAAGGACGCCTGCCGCCGCCTGTCCCTCCCTCTCGAAGGACGCCTGCCGCCGCCTGTCCCTCCCTCTCGAAGGACGCCTGCCGCCGCCTGTCCCTCCCTCTCGAAGGACGCCTGCCGCCGCCTGTCCCTCCCTCTCGAAGGACGCCTGCCGCCGCCTGTCCCTCCCTCTCGAAGGACGCCTGCCGCCGCCTGTCCCTCCCTCTCGAAGGACGCCTGCCGCCGCCTGTCCCTCCCTCTCGAAGGACGCCTGCCGCCGCCTGTCCCTCCCTCTCGAAGGACGCCTGCCGCCGCCTGTCCCTCCCTCTCGAAGGACGCCTGCCGCCGCCTGTCCCTCCCTCTCGAAGGACGCCTGCCGCCGCCTGTCCCTCCCTCTCGAAGGACGCCTGCCGCCGCCTGTCCCTCCCTCTCGAAGGACGCCTGCCGCCGCCTGTCCCTCCCTCTCGAAGGACGCCTGCCGCCGCCTGTCCCTCCCTCTCGAAGGACGCCTGCCGCCGCCTGTCCCTCCCTCTCGAAGGACGCCTGCCGCCGCCTGTCCCTCCCTCTCGAAGGACGCCTGCCGCCGCCTGTCCCTCCCTCTCGAAGGACGCCTGCCGCCGCCTGTCCCTCCCTCTCGAAGGACGCCTGCCGCCGCCTGTCCCTCCCTCTCGAAGGACGCCTGCCGCCGCCTGTCCCTCCCTCTCGAAGGACGCCTGCCGCCGCCTGTCCCTCCCTCTCGAAGGACGCCTGCCGCCGCCTGTCCCTCCCTCTCGAAGGACGCCTGCCGCCGCCTGTCCCTCCCTCTCGAAGGACGCCTGCCGCCGCCTGTCCCTCCCTCTCGAAGGACGCCTGCCGCCGCCTGTCCCTCCCTCTCGAAGGACGCCTGCCGCCGCCTGTCCCTCCCTCTCGAAGGACGCCTGCCGCCGCCTGTCCCTCCCTCTCGAAGGACGCCTGTCCCTCCCTCTCGAAGGACGCCTGCAGCCGCTTGTCCCTCCTTATGGGAGGACTTGGCTGCACACAGCTACACTGTCTGAATCCAAGTGTGGGCACCCAGACTGGCATGGATGTGCAGGTTCGTGTTGGCATGTAGCCGAGTGCAGCCATATCCTCCCATAGTGAGGTATGGATGGCTGCATACAATTACACACAACACAGCACCTGTCTCTCTGCTGAGGCATGCACCCCGTGGGGATGTGTACTCCCATGTGAATGAGCCCTATATCACAATCTTTATTCCCGAGCATAACTAAGAAACTAAGTCGTATTTTTACTTTGTAATCCTTAAAAAAACAAATGAGAAGAGGTGCCTATTAAAATTTGCAATGAAGCTGAAGGCATGCGCACCCTTGTGCTGTGTGAATGAGCCCATAAAGTTCCACTACAGGACAAAAAACTAAATACAAAATTGAAATTAAAATGTGTGTACAAACTTAGGCTTCATTCACACCAACAGTTTAGGTGTGATTTGGTGTTCCTGCGTCAGGAACCTGAAAAGTCTTGCAGCAGGAATCCCAAACATGCCATTTATAAACAGCAGCTATCACCGTTCATGTTCACGATCTATTCTGTTAACTTGAATAGGTGACAGCTGCCACTTCGGAATGCCATGTTTGGGAGTCCTGCTGCAGGAGTTTGCAGGTTCCTGACGCAGGAACACCAAATCACACCTAAACTGTTGGTGTGAATGAAGCCTAACTTATCAAAATATTTCTAATTCTGCTCAGCCAGATTTGTGATCCAAGGAAAGGAGATAACAAGGCGCTGGATTCAAGTTTTCAGTAGGTACATTATTTACCGTTGGTCACAATGGCTTTAGTTCGGCAGCTCTCCACTAATCAGGAGTACCACTTAGAATACACCACAGCTGGAGGGCCAGAGCTTGCCCACCCCTACTCAGATTACAGAATTTGGAGGGAAACCTGTCCAACATGCAGTTGAAGGGTATCAGGAGGTCCACATCCAGCATCATCCACCTACAACACAGGTCCTGGAATGCACTGTGATGTGTAGAGGAAGATATAACCAGCTAGGGGAAGCCTGGCCACCAACTGTCCACACACATGAAATTAGCACATTGAAGAGGACTAGGACGTAAAGTTCTGTCCAGACCAGGATCGGAACTACTGCAATTCAGGCAAGATCATCTGTTCCCAACACACTCGCCAGCCAGCATGCAAAATAAACCTGTAGAACCACTAAGGTCAATAACAGAGGTTTGGATACACGTCTTCTGCAGAAAATTTGAAAGCCGCACTGCCGCGCCAAGGCACCTCTTATAGTGCGGTCCTAACTCTAACCTATGAGAGTCTCCATCTTGGAGCACATGGGGGCAGAAGATTAAATTGAGTGCAGGTTTGTCAGGAGGAAGCCCAACCTCCCTTAAAGGCACAGGGACGCACAAGTGACCCCGCACATCACGACGGCAGCTGAGATCCCCAATGCGTCACTGCACCAAATCAGTCAAGCAAAACAAATGGCAAACGCACTCATCAATTCGTTACCAGCTTTACAGCAAGGTGCACATGAAAGGGCTTCAAACAGTAATACAGCAAAAAGTTTTCCCAGCACACGAATTGATGAGTGCGTTTGCCATATGTTTTGCTTGTCTTAGATGGTTGAGGTACACAAGTGGCGTGGTGTCATCGAACTAAATACAGATCAGGTGACCTGCCAAGGAGATGATCCAGCGATGTAGAAGGAACCACATCTCCAGAAACTTCAGGATGAGGAAAGGATTCCAGTACCAATTCCTGAAGATTGAGGATTTAACTGAATCATTGAGACATCTGGCCAGTCAGAGACACATTGTCCAACACAGCCCATGCGGTTTCCTCAACAGGAGGCTGCACAGGTATTCCACGATGGGGATGCCATTTCAATGCACCAGGGCTAACACTGGGGTCTGCACCTTCTAGAACCCCTGCGGTGCCAGGGCGAGACTGAGAAGTCAGAGCACCTAGCGGAAGGGGACCTGTAGGTACTTGTCCTAGCTTACTACAGAATCCAGAGATGGTTGAAACAAGGCAAACTTTTTGGAAGAGCAGGTCCCGCAGTAAGTAGACATTCTCTGTGGGAAAGAGAACACTGACCAAGTTAAAATACAACCCCTGAGACTGATCGGACACTAGACCTAGGAGAAGGAAACTTGGGTCCCCGGAGACTCCAAAGGGGCAAAGTTAAGTCTGTGAATCTGTGTGGTAACACAGGGGGGTTGGAGGTGACCAGCTAAAGAGGGATGTGGAGGCACATGTTCAGTACTGGAATAACTTTCTCTGCATTTATGCGGCTGAAAGGCATACAATCCAGGAGGCTGCAAAGATTACCAAACGTGGAAAGTGCGGGCAGACAAAGGGTTTTCTGAGGGTTTAGTCGGCTTTCTACCGAAGACTTTGCGGGAGGCTGGAGAACTTTAGGAGGTCGAGATGTACATACTCTAAGGATAAAACAACGAAAGGGAGGAGACTTCGACCTTTCCCTAGGCTTCATACACTCCGGTAGGTACGTGCTCTTGCCTCCAGTTACATCCTTGATCATGGTATAAAGAAGGTAACCCTAAACGGCGGACCGTGGTCTGTACATGGACTGAGACCACCAACCTGCAATGGGTTATAGCTGGCTGACAATGGATGCACCAGCCTCTATCAGCAGAGACCACCCTCCCATCCGATTCAATCAATGGTTGCTAGGACCGTTGGCATCCTAGCAACCAATGAGATGCGGTGTCCACCTCCTCTGCAGTCACAGCATTACAGAAGGGCGGAAGAGTATGGTCTTCGGTACTCTCCTACAGCCTCCTCGGTCTACCACCCCAGGCCTAATAATTAAAGAAGTAACCTAAGGTATGTGGGGACAATATAAAGGGGACAACCAATGTAAAGGGGGGCGCTCTGATGGGGACAACCAACGTAAAGGGGAGGCGCTCTGATGGGGACAACCAATGTAAAGGGGAGGCGCTCTGATGGGGACAACCAATGTAAAGGGGAGGCGCTCTGATGGGGACAACCAAAGCCCTCTACTGCCCTTGTGGTTTATCCGTTAATGTGGGCCACTGGCAGATCCGCAGCCATTGTTGACTAATGTTTAACAAAATGCTTTCCAAAATGGGAACAAGTTTGGTGACTAGAGGAAGCTCAGGCTGTCCCTAATCTTTCTATGAGGACAGCCAGAGTTTCCTGTCACTGAGAGAGAAGGTAGCAAAGGCCACACAGAGACACATCTGAAAGGGAAGGTTATTTTGGGGTATGCAGTGTGAATGGGAACACATAACAAACATACAGACGGAGGCTGTCAAATCTGTTCTGCAAAAGTGGATACGGGAGGACGCTAGTTTGTGTCCTCCCGTTACCATAAGGAGAACTATGGGGAAAAGCCTTAACCCCATAGTTCTCATTTAACCCCTTCGTGACTGACGACGTACAAGGGAACGTCGCCAGCATCGGGGTTGTTGCGCTAATATTGCGCAACATAAAAATTTGCAACTACCACCATTTTATTCTATAGGGTCTTGGCATTCAGAAAATATATAATGTTTGGGGGTTTTAAGTAATTTTCAGGCCTAAAATGTGGAATATAACATGGGTACAAAAAATGAAAAAAAGGCCTCAGTCATGAAGGGGTTAATGTTACCTCCCCTCCTCCGTCTCCACACTCTTCAAGGCTAGGGGTGCTGTATGGGTCAAAGGGATAAAACATGAAAAAGATGTCAGAAATAAACAACCCAGTCTTCAATGACAGACAAGACGTTACCATGTAATTGGGCATGTGTTCATGTGTGTTGCAAAGGATGAAACACAGTTAAAAACTGTGCTCCATGATGCAATACGTTGTGGTGCCATCTGCAATATATGGCAGCCGAACACACGTTCGTTGCCGCGAACTCCTTCTGCTACACCGAGCGCCTCTAGTCACGAAATCCCTTCGCTTTATCCGACATCCCCTGAGCTGTACACGGCAAGCGTAGTAGAACCCTCAAAACAAGGTCACTACTACGCATTTCCGCGATCACCGGCGCAGTAGTAACCTCGGACATCGAGACGCTAGTACGCATTCGTGGAAACGAAAAACGACGCATGCGTAGTAGGACCCTTGAAAACTCGGGACGCTACTACGCATGCGTGCAAAAGAAATTCGACGCCTGCGCAGTAGGACCCTCGAAATTCAGGACGCTACTACGCATGCGTGGAGCCGAAAATCGACGCCTGCGCAGTAGGACCCTCGAAAATCAGGACCCTAGTACGCATGCGTGGAACCGAAAATCGACGCCTGCGCAGTAGGACCCTTGAAAATTAGGACGCTACTACGCATGCGTGGAACCGAAATTCGACGCCTGCGCAGTAGTGCCCTCTAAATTCAGGACGCTACTACGCATGCGTGGAGCCGAAAATCGACGCCTGCGCAGTAGGACCCTCGAAAATCAGGACCCTAGTACGCATGCGTGAAAACGAAATTCGACGCCTGCGCAGTGGGACCCTTGAAAATAAGGATGCTACTACGCATGCGTGGAACAGAAATACGACGCCTGCGCAATAGGGTCCACTAAATTCAGGACGCTACTACGCATGCGTGGAGCCGAAAAAAGACGCCTGCGCAGTAGGACCCTCGAAAATCAGGACCCTAGTACGCATGCGTGGAACCGAAAATCGACGCCTGCGCAGTAGGACCCTTGAAAATTAGGACGCTACTACGCATGCGTGGAGCCGAAAATCGACGCCTGCGCAGTAGGACCCTCGAAATTCAGGACGCTACTACGCAGGCGTGGAGCCGAAAATCGACGCCTGCGCAGTAGGACCCTCGAAAATCAGGACCCTAGTACGCATGCGTGGAACCGAAATTCGACGCCTGCGCAGTGGGACCCTTGAAAATAAGGATGCTACTACGCATGCGTGGAACAGAAATACGACGCCTGCGCAATAGGGTCCACTAAATTCAGGACGCTACTACGCATGCGTGGAGCCGAAAAAAGACGCCTGCGCAGTAGGACCCTCGAAAATCAGGACCCTAGTACGCATGCGTGGAGCCGAAAAATCAACGCCTGCGCAGTAGGACCCTCGAAAATAAGGACCCTAGTACGCATGCGTAAAGCCGAAAATCGACGCCTGCGCAGTAGGACCCTCGAAAATCAGGACCCTAGTACGCATGCGTGAAAACGAAATTCGACGCCTGCGCAGTGGGACCCTTGAAAATAAGGATGCTACTACGCATGCGTGGAACCGAAATTCGACGCCTGCGCAGTAGGGCCCTCTAAAATCAGGACGCTACTACGCATGCGTGGAGCCGAAAATCGACGCCTGCGCAGTAGGACCCTCAAATCGACGCCTGCGCAGTAGGACCCTTGAAAATGAGAACGCTACTACGCATGCGTGGAACCGAAATTCGACGCCTGCGCAGTAGGGCCCTCTAAATTCAGGACGCTACTACGCATGCGTGGAGCCGAAAATCGACGCCTGCGCAGTAGGACTCTCGAAAATCAGGACCCTAGTACGCATGCGTGTAGCCGAAAATCGACGCCTGCGCAATAGGACCCTCGAAAATCAGGACCCTAGTACGCATGCGTGGAAAGGAAATTCGACGCCTGCGCAGTAGGACCCTAGAAAATTAGGACGCTACTACGCATGCGTAGAACCTAAAATCGACGCCTGCGCAGTAGGACCCTTGAAAATTAGGACGCTACTACGCATGCGTGGAACCGAAATTCTACGCCTGCGCAGTAGGGCCCTCTAAATTCAGGACGCTACTACGCATGCGTGCAAACGAAATTCGACGCCTGCGCAGTAGGACCCTCGGAAATCGGGGCGCTAGTACGCATGCGTGGAAACGAAATTTGACGCCTGCGCAGTAGGAGCCTCGGAAATTAGGACGCTACTACGCATGCGTGGAACCGAAATTCGACGCCTGCGCAGTAGGACCCTTGAAATTAGGACGCTAGTACGCATGCGTGGAAATGAAATTCTACGCCTGCGCAGTAGGCCCCTCGAAATCGGGACGCTAGTACGCATGCGTGGAAACGAAATTTGACGCCTGCGCAGTAGGAGCCTCGGAAATCGGGACGCTAGTACGCATGCGTGGAAACGAAATTCGACGCCTGCGCAGTAGGACCCTCAGACATCCGGAAATCGACGCATGCGTAGTAGGGCACTCGGAATTCAGGACGCTAGTACGCATGCGTGGAACCGAAATTTTCCGCCTGCGCATTAGGACTCTCGGAATTCAGGACGCTAGTACACATGCGTGGAACCTGTATCCTAGCAACCAAGGACGCTGCAGATCATGTGCCCGCTTTGACATCATCTGTTGCAGACGCTCATTTGGATCCTGACAGAGACCCGGTGTGTATCGGGAAGGATACAGGAAGCAGAAGAGCTTACAATCTATTAGGTGTATCAGGGAGGATACAGGAGGCAGAAGAGCTTACAATCTATTAGGTGTATCAGGTGGGTATACAAGAAGCAGAAGAGCATACAATCTATTAGGTGTATCAGGGATATAGTAGGTGGAAGAGCTTACAATCTATTAGGTGTATCAGGGATATAGAAGATGGAAGAGCTTCTGATGGCCTCAGTTTTCTTCTCTCTCTTTAGGTGCTCAATGACGGGGGATCAATATTTATTTTCCATAATGCTCTTTAATAAAAAATGACCCGGGTCTAAGCTGCCAGCCGTTGCCAAATGTCTTTCCCAGAACTCTAGACAGACTTCACAATTGCTGGCGTCGGCCAAGGTCTGATATATTATCATAAACTGCATGATAGCTCTAATCCCCTCCAAATCCCACAGAAGGTCTGTGCCTTTAACTGTGCCAGACTCCAATATCAGGGTAAATCCCTGGGGGCCTGGCATCATATGCCATCCTAACAGGTGCCCACTACAATTATTTATAGTTGGCCCGTCAGAACCAGACCGAGAAGCCTCCTATAAACCTCATGTGTACATGTAATGAATATAATGCAGTATATGCGTCACATTTGTTTAAAACCTTCTCTGTGTGTGTGTACTTGTTTTGTAATATCTGTACATGTGAGCAGACACCTTCACTTACATACTGGCTGACATAACCTTATCCAATTATTTCTCCCCTCTTTTGACATAAACCCCACCCAAAAAAAATAAGGCAAACAGAATGCCACATCATTAAAGTCAGCCACATCATTAAAGTTGAACTCCAGGAATTATCTTTTTTTTTAAGTGTACATTGGTCCACATTGTTTACATCTAATTATTTATCTTACACATCCACAGGGGGGCTAGGGATGCAGAAAATCACAGTCATAGCTAGTGCTACATACAGTCAGCGCTGGTCTCCGGGAATCGTGTCCCTTCTGTTGCTTTAGGAACCCCATCATGCCAGGTATTGATGGGATTGGAATGAAAATACCATGCTGTAGTTACCTTGGTCCAGCTTGTTTACATCTAATTCTTTATATTTCACATACACAGGGGGGCTGGGGATGCAGAAAGTCACAGTCATATCTAGTGCTACATACAGTCAGCGCTGGTCTCCGGGAATCGTGTCCCTTCTGTTGCTTTGGGAACCCCATCATGCCAGGTATTGGTGAGATTGAAATGAAAATACTATGTTGTAGTTAACTTGGTCCATCTTGGTTACATCTAATTCTTCATGTCTCACATCTGGAGGGTGGCTGGGGATCCTGAAATTCACAGTGTAGCCTGTGCTGCATACAGTCAGCGCTGGTCTCCAGGAATCGTGTTTCTTCTGTTGCTTTGGGAATCCCATCATGCCAGGTATTGGTGGGGTTGGAATTAAAATACCATGCTGTAGTTACCTTGGTCCATCTTGGCTACATCCAATTCTTTATCTCTCACATCTGGAGGGTGGCTGGGGATGCTGAAATTCACAGTTGTAGCCTGTGCTGCATACAGTCAGCACTCTGTCTTTAGAGGTTGAACATTTCCACAATAAAGGTACACAGCAGGGCCCTGGTAGTTGCCAGATTTGATGCCATGCGAAGTGCACGTTTCACCACAAAAGTAGGGGAGATGTGGTCTTGCGCATTGGTATCAATGAGAAAGCATTAGAGGAAAGTAACTGGGCCCAAGCCCTTAGGAGTCCAATAAGTCCTAAATTTCTGTAGAGCATCCTGTTTTCCATGTCGTCTTGTTTCTGTATAATGAGTTGCAGTTGTTAGGGCATTTGCCTGGAGGCACGCTGTAATGGCAAGAGTAGATCCTCCATGTAGCTCATGCAAACTTTAAACTTTGTCACCTGGTCCCAGGGTCTGTCGAATCAGAGAGATGCCCATCTTGACCTCCTCAATCTTCCAAGTCAAGGTTGATTGGCAATAGGAAATGGCATCCAGGACATTGGCGGTGACCAGAGCTGTCTGATTGGTTGCCAGAGAGAGCGGGCTGTCCTCTTCCCCAGCCGTGCCTCTGTCATGTTGGTGGTACTTATTCAACTACAGGGCCTGGAGCTCGTTTGAAGAGAGACACTTCTAGCAGATAGAGATAGTAAGGAGGCCGGTGAAAGGGGCAGGATGGAACGCAAGAGGCAATAGCAGGAAACTCAAAAGGATATGCCCTACAGAACTTGGGCAGCGCTTGTCCTACTCCATGTTGCTCCAGGACACGTCCCGCTCTTCATACAGAGTTGTACCAATAATGGGATCTCCTGCATCCCTTTAGATATGCATGCTAGCTTTTGATGAACCGGAAAATTGCACATCTAAAGGGATTCTAGAAATGCCTCTAAACATTGGAGTTTCTGTTCTAGCAGAGCATTTCTTGAATGTGTATGACGTATACAAATGATGATTTTTAGGGCTATTGGCACCGGAGCTGGTGACAATGAAGAAAACAAAGCTGCACTTCTTCAGCTTTAATCAGGAAGGTAGAGAGAAGCCCAAGAGGATTTTCCACATTGAGGACAGGGTCATGTTAAATGTCTCTCTATAAATAAATGCATTAGCGAGTATATGGTGATCATTTTTCTCTTCCTACAGAGTGATCACATGACAAGAATGGTTTTTTTTTTTTCTGCAAGCGGAGCTTCCATTATAGCCGAAGACTAAGACCTATTAACCTGTATCCTCAGCCCCATGTCCTATTGCTTTCCATAATTCCATCTCTGGATTTAACACTTCAACACCACACAAGAACTAGATTTGACTTCTCCACCAATAATCACAGTGCAGCTGCTCTGCTAATCCTATTCTGTTTTCACAACAGAGTGCAAAGAACGCCATGCATGTAGCTGTGTTGCCCAGGTCTGTCGTTTTACGAGACAAAAAAGAGAACGTGGTGTGTTGCAGGCGTGGCCTAGTGATCTTTTTGATCAGCCGTGCTAATTTTGTAGGGCTCCCGGGTCTGTGTCGAACTGTGGGTGTGAGGTGCGTTTGGAGTGCGCAGTAGGTGCGATTGTGTGGTATAGTGCATTAATCTCTGTATTAGTGTGAATGAGCCCTCAAAAACATTAACAGACATTCTCACACACACATACACCCTCCAAAAATAAATGTAGTGGATCCCCAGCCTGGGGTCCAGTGTGGACTACTGTGCTGTGACAGAGCTTCATCCATATCTGCATTGCTTGCACAGCTCCCTTGCACACCCTGTAGAGGTGCTGGGGGCCAGAATGTGAGGTCACTCCAATGCAGGCACCTCAACAGGGCACATGAGGGAGCTGCAAGCAATGTATGGATGGAGCTTCCTCGCGGCCATACCCCCATGCCATCCCACCTTAAGCTGACACTAGGCACCAAAATGACTGACAGTCATTTTTGTGTCACCCCCTCATAAAAGTCGGGCACTCTGTCAAGGACCAAGAGCCCGACAGTTGCTCGAGAGAGAGAGAGAGGAGGGGACCCGACGGCATACCTTATCCCGCCAGGTGAGGTCCCCTCCTCTCTCTGCCGGTGTCCATCACTTTCGTGATGGAAGCCGGCAGGTAACAGCGGTACAGTGCGTGATGTCATTACGCGCATGCGCGATGACTTCACACGCGTAAGCAATTATGTCACTGTGGGGTGTCACCTGGTACCCGCACCTGCTGTCACCCCACCTCGGGACGCCTCTGCATGGTAGCTGCCATTACTGACCTTCTTCTAAAATGCTAGTTACCTGGCCACCTCTGTTTTTAATAGTTTGAGTTACTGCCCCGCCACAAGCGTGGAGCATGTCAGGTTAGTGAAGTCAGGACTCTGTATTCTTGGTCCAAGTCAGTGGCTCAAAGTCTTGAGATTTTTGGATTTTGCTTGTACTATTAGCAGTATTGTCAAAATACAGGTTCACTTTAAGCAGCGCCTGCACTCCACATAGAGCCAAAGGCACTACTGTGTTTCAAAGTATGATATCTTTATTTAAAGTGACAGGTTTGTGGTGACCCTACAGAGAATGACACATGCTGCCTATCTGTGAGTGGAATCCTCTAGAAAGTGACCACTACATGTGAGGAGGGGGGGATCAGCTGTACTCAAATGTCAGAAGCGTTTGGACAGCTGACACCAGTTGCTGAAAACAGAACATGGCAGCAACGTCATAAATTCTCTAGGAAGCCTTGTGCCGGCTTAATATAGCTCTGGCCTCAGCTGTAGACACTCTTGTCTGACGCTGAGGAGCTCCGTTCAGGTACCGTAGTTTCTCATTTCCTTTGCACCCATTGATCGGACAGCACCGACAACCATGACGAAGACCGACCAGGATTCAGACATGGATGAGCTCTTTGAGGACATCGATGAAGATGACATTTTGGCCAGTCTTTCTCCAGATGAGCTGAAGGAGCTTCAGAATGAGATGGAGATTCTGGCGCCAGATACAGGTTTATCAGTAGAGGTCATGCCGAAGAACCGGACGGATAAAGCCACGTCGGGCCAGCCTGACCTCCAGTCTCAGGAATCGTTTGGGGACATCGATGACGATGAAATTTTGGCCAACCTCTCTCCAGAAGAACTGAAGGAGCTCCAGAAAGAGATGGAGGTGTTGGCGCCGGATCCACGTTTACCGGTGGGAATGATACAGAAGGACCAGACGAACAAAGCACCTACAGGACACTTTGACCACCGGTCCCTCATTGATTACCTGCATTGGGAGAAGGAGTCAACGCGGATGCTAGAGGAGGAGAGAGTTCCCGTAACTCTGCTGCCCTCTGAGGTAAATTGTCACACACTAGATGGGAACGTCTAATAATTTGTCTGGGGGTGTTAAAGCTAAACGGGACGACTTCAGGAACAAGTTCTCCTGAGCTTTTCCTAAATATTTAGCCATTTGAATGACCTATCGGCTGGAGGGTTTCAGCAGCAACACCTTACATTGTAATTCCCACTTCTGCTCCTGCTTTACTACTATCTGGGGCTTGGTTAGAGAGATTTCCCCTCATTACAGTCACAGTGACGATGGTCTCAACAGAAAGGAAGTGAGGGGAAATGTGGCAACACTGATAGGGTTTCTAGGCTTTTCCTACTTTAATAAAAGAAAAACAAAATTCAGATTGTTATTTCTGTCTGTATCCCTGTTGGAGATTTCCCTAACTTCCTGTCTGGGGAAACCGTTGTCAGCAGGACAGGAAGTGAGGATAAATCTCACTAACGGAGCTCAAAATAGCAGTAAAAACCCAACAGGAGTCCCAATCTTTCCCAGTCCATCCAAAACCTAAAAAAAGGTTCAGGGGTGGATTGTAGTCAAGTACTGACCCAAGTTACAGTAATAAAAGTTCTGCTTGAAGAAAAATCATGAATTAGAAGGACAATTAATTTAATTTTAAGTAGCCCTTCAAGTGTACCTAAACCCAAGAACAA
>NW_017306464.1:944829-948412 GCF_000935625.1 Nanorana parkeri | reverse complement strand
TGCAGCAGAGTACACAGGAAATACACTGGGCATAAAACTGGAGCAGTTGTCCATAGTAATTAATCAGCTTCTCTCTCAGTGTGTTCAGTTAAGCTTTGAAAATGAGAGCTAGGAGCTGATTGGTTGGCTAAATGCTCCAGGATCTGACTGCTCCAGTTTTGATAAATTCTCGTAATTGAATTTCTGGCAGGATCAACAGGTATTTGTTTGCACTTTGCTGAACAGATATGAGAAAATCCTTTAATTGCATATTCAACAGACAAAAGGGGAGTCAATACGAGAAGTTAATTGTTAGGGTTTGTGTACACTTCATACCTATAGACCCTTTAACTTTTTAACAAGTAGGAGGTGCACAGAGGAAGACAGAGAGTTATAATACCCTGTGCTGGGAGCACCTAGGAGAGTCGGACTGCTGGAGACCCAGGCCTCTGCTTTGTGTGTGAGGGAGCCATGGTCCGACTCTCTTGTGTGCTGCCAGCACATAGTGTTTTACCTCTTTGCAATTAAAGGAGAACTATGGGGTTAGGGCTTTTCCCCATAGTTCTCCTTAGGGTAACGGGAGGACACAAACTAGCGTCCTCCAGTCACCCTAAGATCAGTATACCGCGAGCTACAGCTCGCAGTATACTGAGACGCCACAGCCGGAACGGATCCCGACAATTATGTCTGGATCCACCCAGCTGCATGGGTGACAGCTGGCTCTGCCTATCTATCTCATTTAAAGTAGAACTATGAGGTTAAGGCTTTTCCCCATAGTTCTCCTTAGGGTAACGGGAGGACACAAACTAGCGTCCTCCAGTCACCCTAAGATCAGTATAGCGTGAGCTACAGCTCGCGCTTTACTGAGACGCCACAGTATACCGCGAGCTACTGCTCGCGGTATACTGAGATGCCGCAGCTGAAGCGGATCCCGACAATTATGTCGAGATCCGCCCAGCTGCGTGACTGACAGCTGGCTCTGCCTATCTAGAGGCAGAGCCAGCTGTTCCCGCCCCCTCCCCCGTCCGATCCCCCAGTCAGCGCTGGCGGATCAGAGCGGGGAGGGGGGAATCCAGCCCCTCCCCTGTCACGGCAGAGAGCTGTGACAAGATCGAGAGGTGAGCGAACGCCGGTATGTGTTCGCTCACCTCCCGATCTACTGAACCGACCTGTGACAGTCTTGTTGTCACAGGTCAGCTAGAACTATGAGGTGAGTGAAAAGCACTCACCTCATAGTTCACCTTTAACGTTAACTGCCTTTTTTTTTTGTATAATAATCTTATCTGTGTTCTGGTAGAGAGGATTTATATAACTAGATCAGCAGACCCTTCAACATGACCCATTCCATAGAAAACTCTACACCTGCCCTCCGCCCTACACTATTGATTATAATAGCCTGTAGACATGTAAGCTGTGGAAAAATTTGGTTCGGTTCGGATATTTAGTTTTTTCTGGATTCGGTGCAGGTTATGGATTCTGCGGAAATCCGAATTTTCATTAGTTTCGGATGAGTTTAGGACTATTCGTTGCGAATACCACAGAAAACCATATACAGATACTAATACTAAAACTGAAGCTCCCAGACCCGAATGGCATTCAGGAGCTCCCAAAAGCAATTTGGAAATTCGGATCCTGAATGCAATTCGGGTCTGGGATCCATTTACATATATCACTAAAGCTAAGGCTTCCAGACCCGAATGGCATTCAGGAGCTCCCAAAAGCAATTCGGATCCCGAATGCCATTCGGGTCCGGGAGCCTCAACTTTAGTATTATATGTATATACTGTATATGGCTCCCATGTTGCCATAATTAAAATTCGTGTTCAGACCCATTCTGATGCACTAAACCGAAAAACACATCTGATTGGCCAGAAAAGTCACATGTCCGATGCAGTTTAGTTGTTGAATGAAATTCGGATGGGATCCAAAATTCGTAAACGGAAATTCGGATTTGGATGAATTGGGGTTTGGAAATTCGGATGTGCCCGAATTTCTGAAAACAAAACGAATCGCACATGTCTAATAGCCTGGCCTTGGTCAGTGAACTCTAGTAAATGGATTGCATGAAGTATCTCGGCACTTCTAAAATGTGACAGTACATACTCTATGAGAGCCGCACTGTTGGAGACCCGGGCCGCTGCTTTATGTTGGAGAGCTGCGGTCTGACTTTTCTATCCGCTGCCGGCATAGTAACCCCCGCTGCAGCAATTAGCAGTTACTCCATATTTATTACTGTATATGCAGTGGCCTAAACTTTTTTTTTATAGAATATGTAATAGTTAGAGCCCTCGTTCTTTTTCTTTTTTTAGATCTGTGTCCCATTGGGGAGATTTCCCTTCACATGCCAATCTGGAAAAGCAGCATTAAGTGGAAGGAAATCCCTCCAAAGAGGGAAATTCCCTCTTGGCTGTTACTGGAACAGATGTCTCCTTTGGAAGATTTCCCCTCACCTCCTGTTCTGGGTGACAACTGTAAAGTTTAGGATTTCCCATTGCTTTCTCTCTGTATGACAACAGTCATCAGGACAAATAGAGGTTGAGTCTCCCCAGTAGGGCACAGCAATAAAAGCCTGATGGGGGCCTAAAGGCCGTGACACACTGCACGCGAAGCAGCGTGGAGCGGTGGCGCGCTGACGATGCGAGCAGTGTGTCATGTCACTTTCTTCTCGGCACCTCAGCTTGCGAGAGCTCGCAGAGCTGAGCGTGCCGAGATGAACAATTTCAACTTTAGCCAATCAGCTCGCGCGTATAAACCCGCGCGACGGGATGCGACGTCTGGCCGGTTGTTACAGACGAGCCGATTGGCTGAAGGTGCATTCAATCATCTGACTGCACTCAGCTCACACACTGCACGCGAAGCTCCGTGCCGGAGAGCTTTGCTTCGCTCTGCACGGCTTCGCGTGCAGTGTGTCACGGCCTTAAGCCTTCTGCGCTTCATCCAACACTAGACAAATGTTTTGGCTAGAGATACACATCAATTGGCCGAGCTCAGTCAGTGCCAAAAGTCTGCGTACATAGGATGATAACGAGGTACATACTGCCCCTATATATGTAATCGGCGCTCTGTAGGGTGTACATGACTCTGAAAGCAGATCAATATCCATTTGCATTCCAAGAAGAACTCACACTGCAAGGGTTACATGCTCGTTCTGGTCTAGGGTCTAAAATAAAAAAGATATACTCACCCGATCGATACTCGGTGCTGTCTGACTGCTAGACTGGTCCCCTCAGTGTCTTCTTCCCTGGGCTCCCATGGTCTAAGGATGTCCATTGACTTGCATTAGACCTTTCTGCTGCTGAGGGACATTCCACAGCCAGAACCGATGGATCTTTTTTTATTTGATGGAAAAACCTTGATACTTTTCACAACAGTGTCGGCGTGATATGAGCACTTCAGTTGTGGTCTGGAAGTTCACCTTGGGTACAGAATGTCCTGATATGACAGCAGTTTGTATGGGCAAGCTGACGTCCTGAAGACCCATTAGACTAACTGGGACACACTTTTCCTTAACCCAGTTTTGGGGGGCTAAGCTTTATTTCATCGGGGGGGGGGGGACAAAACATCAAATAAAATGAAAAAAAAATCAATCCTTCCCAAACACTAC
>NW_017306464.1:905486-944091 GCF_000935625.1 Nanorana parkeri | reverse complement strand
GCGACGGGTGGCGGAGGGGGGGGGGGGGAACGAAACATACAATCAAATGAAAAAAAAATCCATCCTTCCCAAACACTACCAATGTGTGGTGAATAATGCATGTTAAAAGGTATTCAAATCAGAACTCCAGGGAAATTTTTGCACTGCAAGGGTTAAGTGCTCATTCTTGTCTAGTTTCAAAAATAACAAAGTTATGCTCACTTGATCCTTGGAGCCGGCTTGCTCTTAGACCAGTCCCTGGAGCCTTTCTCCCCCCTCCGCTGCAGTGGTCTAAAGTCCCTGACTCATCATGTTCTATATATGTTCTACAGCTTTTAAACCGATCCTTTCCGGGTTTCTGACCCCATGCTGGTCATGATAAACATATTATGTTGATTGAAGCAACATTCACCATATGTATTCCCAGAGGATTTTTGTACGTCATTCTGAATTGAGAAAGCTAATCAGATGACCAGCGAAACGTCTTCAAGAAAAATACAGCAGGTCCAGTTGCCTTGCTTTATTTTTTACAGAGCTACCATTGAAGTTTATAAGGACAAAAATGTGCCATCCTGGTGGGTAAAAAAAAAAAGCTCATGTACCTTTTCACGTGATAAGCGACACACATTCAGATGTGAGAGGACACCAATGAAAATAATACGATTCTTAAAGATGAGCATTGTCGTGCTTCAGGAAGCCCGATGTAAAACGCTCAGGTGTAAATGGGGCTTAGGATAAACAATTCCCCCCACCCTGTGAGATGGTCAACTGAGAACATCCATTAAAATACACATAGTTACATAGTATTTGAGGTTGAATAAAGACATGTCCATCAAGTCCAACCTATTGTGTGCATGTGTATGGTCCTACTGATGTGTGCGTATGTATAGGTCTCTGTGTGATCTCATTCTTAAGAGTACTTGTACCCCTGTATATTACGGTCCCTGAGGAAATCGTCCAACCGCCTCTTGAATGATTCCACACTCTTAGCTGAAATCACAGCATGTGGCAGCGAGTTCCAGACCCTGACCGATCTAACTGAGAAGAAACCCCTTCACCCCTTGAGCTGAAATTTTTTGTGCACCAATTTTAGGTTGTGGCCTCTCGCCCTTGTCATCGAGTTAATTGTAAAACGTTTGCTGCTAATGTGACTATCCCCGATAATATTGAAGCAACATTCACCATATGTATTCCCAGAGGATTTTTGTACGTCATTCTGAATTGAGAAAGCTAATCAGATGACCAGCGAAACGTCTTCAAGAAAAATACAGCAGGTCCAGTTGCCTTGCTTTATTTTTTACAGAGCTACCATTGAAGTTTATAAGGACAAAAATGTGCCATCCTGGTGGGTAAAAAAAAAAAGCTCATGTACCTTTTCACGTGATAAGCGACACACATTCAGATGTGAGAGGACACCAATGAAAATAATACGATTCTTAAAGATGAGCATTGTCGTGCTTCAGGAAGCCCGATGTAAAACGCTCAGGTGTAAATGGGGCTTAGGATAAACAATTCCCCCCACCCTGTGAGATGGTCAACTGAGAACATCCATTAAAATACACATAGTTACATAGTATTTGAGGTTGAATAAAGACATGTCCATCAAGTCCAACCTATTGTGTGCATGTGTATGGTCCTACTGATGTGTGCGTATGTATAGGTCTCTGTGTGATCTCATTCTTAAGAGTACTTGTACCCCTGTATATTACGGTCCCTGAGGAAATCGTCCAACCGCCTCTTGAATGATTCCACACTCTTAGCTGAAATCACAGCATGTGGCAGCGAGTTCCAGACCCTGACCGATCTAACTGAGAAGAAACCCCTTCACCCCTTGAGCTGAAATTTTTTGTGCACCAATTTTAGGTTGTGGCCTCTCGCCCTTGTCATCGAGTTAATTGTAAAACGTTTGCTGCTAATGTGACTATCCCCGATAAACATTTTGTACATGAAAATCATGTCCCCCATTAATTAAGTTCCAGCACCCCGCGCCTTATTTATATCGTCTGACTGTGTGATATACCCCCTCCCTGTTTGTCCTGGAGACCATTGCCAATGGAACAGAAAGTGATGGGAAATCCAAAATTCTACAGCTGTCTTCAGAATAGAAATAGAAGGGAAGCCTTCCAATCCAGACACCTGTTCTGATGGCATTTGTCTAACAGGGGAATCCCTCCTACTTCCTGTTGCATTTCTGGGACAGGAGCAGAAAGGAAATCTCTCCAACAGGACGTAAACAGCAAAAAAAAACAATTGTCCGAAACTTTTAAAAAATTTATAGATACACCAAAAAGCAGCGAATGGTCAGTGACTGTAAAAATTTTTGATTTATAGATATTCCAGTTTATGACAATTTTGAAGGGAATATACACGAGGCGTTTCAATAAGGCATTTAAAATACATCTATGGCGATGTGTATGTCGTCAGAAGCCTTGCGCCAAATTCATGGAAACCCTGTGATGTTTTCATTGGTTGTTTCCAAGTGTGCAGACAATTGAAGTAGTTTTTATTTGGGGCAGTTTTAGTGTACGGCGCCAGTGGCGTAACTACCACCATAGCACCCTAAGCGGCCGCTATGGGGCCCGAGGCCAGAGGGGGGCCCGGTCGGGAGCAGGAGAGAGGCTAAGGGATCCTTAATTTCCATGCGGCCGCAAGTTAGAATCTGTGCAGAGTCGCACGGAACCTAAGGATACCTGCACTTCTCTCCCCTGCCACAGTGTAGAGCGGGGGGGAGGGCGGAGTCATCTCCTGCCTGTGTTCGGCTGGAGAAGAAGCAGCGGTGTCTGATCTCCACTGCTGGCCAGGACTGCCGACAGGTAAGCAGGGAGGGGGGGAGGACCAAGTGACAGGGACTGCAGTCTCTCAGTATTGTCCCCATATCTACTGAGCTGCAGGAGCCATTAACACTGGCGGCGGCTCATTCTTATGCTAATTGCGGGATTTGCATAATCCAGTGAAGCAGGGGAAAGTGGGGTTACAAATTATAAACCCCTGTAGTATTTTAAATTATAATTATAACCCCCCTTGTGTGATTGCAAATTCCATTATCCCAGCTTTATTGGTGGCACGGTTAAAGAATTAGGCCTCGTTACACAGGACGTTCTGGCATTCCTGCAGCAGAAACATATATATTCTTGTGACAGGAATATTGGCTGTCCCACTTAGATGTGGCCGCTGTACCCACTGAAGTTAATGACTGGGTGACAGCGGCCATATCTGTAAGCGGCAGTCCACACGTAATGTACGCGATATGATTAAATGCAGTTTTGAATAGATCACTGTCTCTGGACACACGTATCCTAAGCTCAGGGACACTGATCTATTGCAAACGGCATTTAATCGTATTATATAATAATAATGATAATATATGCTGTGCTGTAGTTCAAGCACCAGAGGGGGGTGCAGGTTGGGGGGCCCTATACAAAATTTTGCTATGGGGCCCTGTGATTTCTAGTTACGCCCCTGTACGGCACTATTGTTGAGACAGATTGTTCCTTACCACCGTATCGGTGGTAAGGAAAGTAGAGGTAAATTAGACCTTCTACATGTTGGAGTAAATGATTGATTGTGTCGCATTTGTAATTATTACTTCATATCTTTGAGATAATTGTGCAACAAAATTTTGTCTTTGAGTTCCTCTGCAGCTGATATCTGATACGCTTCCATTACTCTCTCGAGCTTCTCTGCCACTTCGTAGGAAAGGTGCTTGCGACAGTCCTGTCAGAGCTGCGGCAGATTAATATACACCTTACATATATATACGGGAATCGCGAGACTGGTTTCTAAAGAGTATCTAAGACACTCTTTATGAATTCCAGGGACAGTGTTCTCCATATATGTTTCTCATTTATTTAATAAATTCAGGATTAAAAATAATTTTTACGTTTTTTGGGGATGTTCATATACCAGTGCCGATACCAGTGCCGATACGTGGCATTTTGACTAGAACTACCAGGGTTGCAGCTGGGACCTGGCTCTGGCGCTCCACCACTGTCCTGAAATCATTAGTCTGTATTGTTTTAGAAAAACTGTCACATGACAATAAACAAAAATATATCAGTACTTGTATCTGTGAGGACTTTGAAAAGTATCAGAACTTGTACTTGAAAAAAATGGTATCGGTGCATCACTTATATAAATTTATTTTTAAAAATCTTACAATAAAACAGAGATGTACAAATCCCAGGAGCTCTGTATGCTCCTTGAAAATGACAGCTGCCTCCTAACTTTTGAGTTTTTCTCTAGTTTAGTCTTGGAGCTGGAAAAGTATCTGTTCATGTACCAAGTACAGTACTTGGCATCTGAGCATCCCTGCCATTTTTTATTTTTTAGTTATGGTCAACTGATAAGAATCTCATGTATGGTGGCTTTTCATATAGCCCCCATTTGCACCCAAGCAATCTGTCACACCTTTCCTGAAGCCCAAGAATGCTCCATAACTGGTTCCCATTATATTCAGTGGTGCCCGTTTACACCTGAGCGTTGTGTTGCTAATTTGTCGCTAAAAAAGGGTAGAATCACGCATTGCTGGCCCCATGGATTCTAATGGGAGCGCATGAAAACGTGACGCAAGCTTTTTACCTCGTTTCTGCGCCTAATCAGTCTCCTCCTCCTAGCAACTTCAGGAGCACATATTAAGGATTCATGAGTGTTCGTGCTGGATGTGTAGATTTTTATCCACCTGGTAAGGGCCCACAAGAACCTCAAGACCCAAGTGATGCCCATTACAAGAACCATGGCAAGCAAAAAATAGCCTGGGAAGAAATTGGGCGTGTAGTTTTTCTGGATTGAGAGCTCCGATAGCACCTGACACTAGGGATTCACCAATATTGTTTGTTTGGTATCGAGTACGAGTACCAATATTTTGCTTTCAGTACTCGCCGATACAGAGTACCGATACCGGTGCTTCCGCTGGCATGCCACCCGGCTTTCTGATTGCCCAGAAAGCCGGCTCCATGTTGTTTGGCCGGCTCGATTGTGATTGGCTGGAAAACTGGCTTCCCAGCCATTCAGGAAGCTGGGCAGTGAGTAATGACCCGCCTCCGGGCTTCCTGATTGGTTAGTAAGCGGGCTCCATGCTGATTGGCTGGAAAGCCGGCTTTCCAGCCAGTCAGCAAGGAGCTTGCTGTTCGGCCAGCTCCATGCTGATTGGCCGGAAAGCCGGCTCCATGTTCCCCTACGGCAATGCCGGTCAGAGGAAATCTTCCTCTGACCGGAAGTTCCGGTATACGAGTACTGGCCCAAATACTCAGTATCGGCATCGATACCAATACTAGTATCAGTATCGGTGCATCCATACCTGACACCAATACTCCATACAGAAAACCCAGGAGTCAAATACAAGGATGTCAACAACATATTATGTCACAAATTATAATGTTTCATAAAGCTTAAAATACCTGAAAAACATGCCCAAAAAAATTGCCTGAAATGCTCACACTGTGAATGGGGGCTTTGGCTGAAATTTTGCCACAACTGACCACAACAGAACTCTTTATGTGGGCAACGGAAAATATATTTTCCGATATAGGACAGAGAATGGTTGATATGATTTGACTCGGTCATTTGGCCAACAGAGATGGTTCTTAGTTACTGACACTTTTATTCATGAGGCCCTGTCTATAGGAGCACATGACATAAGAGAGATGGTATGCATGTGGGGATTTATTCCTGCAGCATCAGAACAGACAGAGTCCCATGACATTGCCAGCTGTCTCATCTGCAATTCCTCGTTAGAGAGACACTCAACATATAAGTGGCACTGATGCCAGCCTCAGACATATATATAGGTCTCAGGACTTTAGACTATGGGGAAGAATCATCCATATAGTGCAGGTGTATTATCTTTACCTGAAATGAGTAATAACATTTGAACAAAACACTGCACCTTATCAATATTAAATTGTCCAAAAAAATCTACCTAGACATAGAATTCAGATGCAGAGAGAAACGTAGACTCTACGAATCAGTTCATCTTTAGTGCCATCCAATGTCTGGTATTGACAAATTGTAGCAGACTGACAAGCGCAGCAGGTGGACAATGGGGGGCATCTGCGTCCATCTGTCCTTTTCCTGGTATAGGCTGGAAGATGAAAACAACTGACTGGTTTTAAAAAAGCAACATTACCTATTTATATTGCTATGTTTTTAGGTAGACAAGTTCCATAATTGGTTTCTTTGTAGATGGTGACAGGTCCAGCTGGCACAAAAACAAAAGTACTACAGGCAACAGTAACATGCTAAGGGCAGTAATACACTGTAAGTGATGGGAACCCTTTAAACGTAAAGCCCAACTTGATCTTTCCCTGCTCCATGCCCCATACAATGAATCAGTTCCAGCATTCTTACCTAAAATCTTGGTTTCTTATTGCATGTAAGATCCTTCCTCTCTGGCACTGGTGGTAGGCAGTTGTCTCTGCTGATTAGAATGGCTCTCTTGTGAGGGCTGCTGTATGCAGAATTCTCTTGTGTGCCCAAGTTATGAGATAACACCTCCAAGGGGGTGGGTCCATGACAGCCTTGGCTCACAGGACATGAGTTAAACAATGATGGATATCATTCAACTTGGAAGAGGAGCAGCACCAAGTTGTTAGAGTGGAGTGTCTGCAGGGAAAGCGCCAGCAAAAAGGTGAGTATCACAGGTGTTGTCCCAATGGAGGTCTATTGATTTTGAAAAGCTGAAGCTGGCCTTTAAATCACCTTCCTTTTTTTCTGTACAGCATATGGGGTTGAAGAGTAGTTTCTTCCTATGTGACAACACTGGTGCTTGGTGATTGGGTGTGCAGACGGTTCTTGGAAACAAGTAATAAAAAAAAGTGCCATGCAATAGAAGAGCTCTTATACTCACCTTCCTAGCGGGCCATGTGTCCTAGTGATCTTATCAGAAGGTTCAACCACTTCTTTTTATGTGGTAAAAACTCTTTCTCAGTTGTGCTCCTTGGCTGTCACCCTGTCACACAAACCCCTGATGGAGACTTCAGGCACGGTCCGACATTGTCACCATCAATAAGCTGGTCCACAGCAATGGAGTGCAGGTGAGCAGGAGAGAGTGGATGTCGACAGGAAGTGGTTAAACGATCCTGGAGGAGATCAGCAGCACTGAAATGGGAAAAAAAGTAAAGTATTTTATGTAAAAACAGCTGATTGTTTATGGTACAACTGTTTTGCAAACTAACAGGGTTATTCACAAAAGGGTGAAGAGCAGGAGAAGTGAACAATTTAGGCCAAAATAGCTGATTTGGAAAAATTCTCCAATTCAGATCACTTTCCAGTTCAGCTATGTTGTCCTAGATTGTTCACTTCTCCTGCCTTCTCCAAACTCTACACCTTTTTGTTAACAACCCTGCAAATGTCATCCAGTGAGGGTTTAGATCAAGCATTTATGGAATGTGATAATGTAATCAGCCTTTTCTCAAAATTGACATTGTTTCATTTATTACTGATAGAGAAAAATTGCCAGAGAGGAAAAGTTGAGACCAGAAACGCTGGTCAGAGGGGAGGAAAGACAACAAATAGAAGAAAGTAAAAATGTAATAGAGGAAGTATGCAACAAGGAAAACCATAATGATGACACAAAAGATGAGCAAGAGAAGGTTCAAACAAAACAGATCTCAGAAGCGGAGCCAAAAAATGACAGTGCCGAAACAGTGCCAGATAGCATGGGTCAACAACCAACCCAAAAGAAGGATGAAGGAAGTGGGAATTCTGAGAAGACGTCTATGGTAGAACAGGAAAACGGTAGCACTTTGATTGCTAACATTGATCTGGTGGAAAATACGGAAGACAAAAAGCCAGCAGAGAAGATTTCCAAATTGAACATCCCCAAGAAATTAGCTATAGACTCCAGTTTCATTAAGATGAGCTCTAGGCCTTCTGGTAACCAAACCGACTTGGACAGAACATTGCAGAGCATCAGGAAAAACGATCCGAACATCAAAGAGGTAAACTTGAACAACATTGAGAATATTCCAAAGGAAATGCTTCTTGACTTTGTAAATGCTCTAAAAAAAAGCAAGCACGTAAAGACCTTTAGTATGACTAACGTGGGAGCTGATGAGAACATTGCATTTACCTTGGCCAACATGTTACGTGAAAACAGAAGCATCACCACCTTGAACATTGAGTCTAATTTCATCACAGGTAAAGGTATTGTGGCCATCATGAGGTGTCTTCAGTTTAACGAATACCTGACCGAATTAAGGTTCCACAATCAGAGACATATGTTGGGCCACCATGCGGAAATGGAAATTGGAAGGCTTCTAAAGGCCAATAACACTTTGCTGAAGATGGGGTACCATTTTGAGCTGCCTGGTCCTCGAATGGTGGTCACCAATCTGCTGACCAGAAACCAAGACAAGCAAAGGCAGAAAAGGAAAGAAGAACAGAAACAGCAACAAGTGCAAGATGAGGAGGAAATCTTTTCTATGCTGGAGAATGGCCTGGAGTTGGGTATTCCTCCAGAGCTATGGGCAATGATTAATCAAGCACCTAACTCAAGTGCACCAGCACCTAACTCAAGTGCACCAGCACCTAATTCAAGTGCACCAGCACCTAACTCAAGGATGCCAACAATTCCTGAAGAGCCTAAGATTCCAATCCCACCGCTCCGAAAAATTAAACAAAACAAGCCACCACTTAGCTCAGAAAACATGGCCAATGCTGAACCCCCACCTTTCAAGGAGGTAAAACTAAAAAAATTCCAGCCAAAGTCTGTTGCCCAAAAGTTAAGAGAAGAGGCAGATAAAACCAGCCTGCGAGATATGATACAACTGAAGAGAGCAGCACCCAAGTCAAGCACGTCTCAAAATTCAGAGCTGTCCGAGAAAACCAATCTCAGGGATGTAATAAAAACTCTCAAGCCAGTGCCAAGAAACCGGCCACCACCTCTTGTCAACCTCACGCCAAGAGATGAACTTTTGAAAGATATTCGCCAGAGCAGCGTGGCTTATCTTAAAGCGGTGAGTCATTTCAATTTGGAAGGGATTTCTACTTAACCCATTTTATCCAGTATCCTCATACACCCTGCATTGTTAAAAGATAGGATGCACTCTGGTACAAGCTAGCATAACCAGCCAGGTTAAAGTATAGCTAAACATTAGGGAAAAACTACTTGCCTGGGGTGACTAATGACATGGGACCATCAACTTGTTAGGCTTAGTCTATGGACCTAGGTGTCGGCATGTCACCCTTGTAGTCCAAATTATGATCAAGTGTTGCACCGTAGGTCAGGAAGTGTAGTACTGACAGGTCCACCAGGTGAAAATAAAGGGGGAAAAAAATAATACAGCCACCACAAATAAGGACTGATAGGCCACCCTATAGTACACTTTACATATTACATTGGGTTTACTTTGAAACGTTTTTTCACATTTATCTTACATTGGTTGGGCATCTTGAGGACAGCATAGGTTTTCTATCATTTCTTTGTTGGTGACTTTAAAGACCTGTCATAAATAATGTAAGATTTTTTTTTTATGACATTAGAAGATGCAATTCTAACTTCTTCTAGGCAGGATGAGGGAGAGCCATTCAGCAATACAAGGTTGCTGACAGAATAACACATTGTTCCTGGTAACACATCTTATATCTCATTGGAGCATTATTTAGTTAACTCAGGTCACACAAATGTTGTTTGATAATGTCATGAAATGTGCTGGCCTCCCCTTAAAGGATAAGTTCACCTTTTGAAAAAATAAAGAAAGGCATAATTAATAATATATATAAAAAAAATATGCATTTCTTTAGTATTTGCATTCAAGCCTGGAAAGCATTGCAATTGTGATCACTCGATCCCAGCTGCAATGCTCAGGCTTCTGCACATTCTCTCCCAGGCAGAGCTCCTTACACGTAGTTTCAGTTAGGAGAGATGGGGGAAGGATGGCTGGACTTCAAACTGCATTAAATCACATCATACAGCGTCCAGCCGTCCTCCCTCTAGGTAGATGCGGAAATATGGGCCTAGAATTGCACATTAACAGATATAAGAATCTAGCACGGAGTTCAATACCATTAACAGAAACTTGTGACTTACCTATAATAATATTTTCTTGGAGTACAGTACAGGACACAGGCCAATCTTAAGCTTGGGTTATACCCCCCACTTTAAAGTGATCATCAAGGTGGTAGTATAATGCATAGCTGAGATGGACCCTATTGAGAGAGAAACTACAACAAAATCCAGCAAATCTGCTCTGCAGCTCCTCCCCTTTTATTTTGTCACTTAATTCACCTATTATGTCTACAAGAAGTTATTTAGGGTGACTTGGTGCCCCATTACCCTAGCTCCCTAGGCCAGCCTCTCTCAACTTTATTAACATGGAGGAACCCTTGAAATAATATTTAGTTCTCAAGGAACACTTGCCGATAAGTACTGCCTACAAGTTACTAGACATTAGTGTGTTGGTCTGTGAGAAAAATGCTTCTTACATTGGTAGTTGGTGAGAAAAATGCTTATGTTGGTGGTCCATGGGAAGAATACTCCTTACATTGGTGGTTAGGGGAAGAATACTTCTTACATTGGTGGTTAGGGGAAGAATACTCCTTATATTGGTGGTTAGGGGAAGAATACTCCTTACATTGGTGGTCAGTGAGAAGAATACTTCTTACATTGGTGATCAGTGGGAAGAATGCTTCTTATGTTGGTGGTCCATAGGAAGAATACTCCTTACATTGGTGGTTAGGGGAAAAATGTACCATGTGTGGGAAAGTGCAGGCTTACCTGAGCAGTCTTCCAGCAACTTGCTTCTGAGATCGGACCTGTCTATCGGCAGCTGTCATCACCCCACACCTGCTCCTCCTTACTACATCTCCCCGCGTCTGTGTGCCAATTGTGGGTGGGCGGTGAGTGTGAGGCGGAGAGGAGGTGGAGCTGTGAACAGGGCCAACTGATCGGAAGCCGATTAATCGATTATTGAAAAAGTTGACAACTTTTTCAATAATCGATAATCGATTATGTCGATTAGTTGTTGCAGCCCTAGAGAAGAATACTCCTTACATTGGTAGTCTGTAGGAAAAATGTCAATGATTATTTGGTGTCATTGGTTACTTATCTGAGATGCACAAATTGCTGATTGTTCAAGGAACCCCTGCCAACCTCTAAAGGAACCCATTCCACAGAACCCTGGTTGACAAAGTCTGCCCTAGGCACAGGCCCAGTAGTACATGTTTAAGTACCTGCTGATCTTTTCAGCTAGATTCTGCAACTGACAACAGCTGATTTATGTTTAATATATTTTAGAATATTCATTGAAATTATAATATCATGTAACACATCAGATACACTTATGATTCTTAATTTTAATGTTTGTGTTCATTTTTTTTCATCTAGGTACCACTACCCAAAGAGCTAGAAACAGGCTTAGAAGAATTGTTGTGAAGATCTTTACACATGGGCTGTACAAATATTGCTTACAATAAACTTGTGAAGACAATGAAGATACTTTAGCTAGTAAAATGGGATCAACTCAGCACATTGGATGAATAGTAGATCGAATGGTGTGAATTATTAACACATATCCGTCATCAATCTATCCAGGCACTGCACAGCGAATGACAGTCACTGAAAGCCGCTGGTTCCTGCATAAAGCGGCATCATTAAGAATAAACCCAGTTCTGGAATAGATGTTTGTGCATTGCTTGACAGGTGAAATGTCCGAATTATGCGGCACAAGTATAGTTTCCACTGCTTGCTACTCTTATGGTGTATTGGCATCTATGTGTGATTGCTGCACAAATCCGTCTCAGGAGAAAATCCAAGTTTTCAAAACTTTTGTAAATAATTTACAGATAAAATGGAAATATTCTGATATCTGGATCCCCAAAGAGAACATTAAAAAAACAATCTGTACAGCTACTTGTGATTGGTCGTCAATAATCGTCAGGGAAAAAGCCCCAGATATTCCCCCAATAACAGCTGCAAATGCTGCCTCATCTCTAGATGAAGAAAGGTAGCAAAACGTTACATGAAATACAATAATTAACATGTAAAACAGAAAGCAATTGCAAATGTGTCCAAATCAAAACATGCTTTCAGCTAAAGGTTGCAGTATTAAGCTTATATACAGGTGAAACTCGAAAAATTAGAATATCGTGCAAAAGTTAATTTATTTCACTAATGCAACTTAAAAGGTGAAACTAATATATATGATATAGACTCATTACAGACAAACCAAGAGAATTCAAGCCGTGATTTGTCATAATTGTGATGATTATGGCTTACAGCTCATGAAAACCCCAAATCCACAATCTCAGAAACTTTTTGGCAGTGTGGGCAGGTGCCAAGTCCTGCTGGAAAATGAAGTCAGCATCCTCATAGAGCTCGTCTGCGGAAGAAAGCATGAAGTGCTCCAAAATCTCCTGGTAGACGGCTAAGTTGCATTAGTGAAATAAATGAACTTTTGCACGATATTCTAATTTTTCGAGTTTCACGTGTACATGATTCCTTGGGCCGTACAAGGAACATTCGGGCTTATTCCCTCAACTGTAAGCCACAGGTGCTGTGTAAAGCTTCCCATGGAAATCAATGGCAGTATGCAGCTGTGTATAAGACTTGCATAAACACATACACATACACACACGCATACAGATGTACTGCCCGGGACACAGACCGTCTGCATCCAGGAACAAACTTCTTTATGCCTGCATGTGTTTACTCGTCTACAGCAGCATACAGCCATTGGTTTCTTTGGGTAGCTGTACGTGGGTGTAAACCCGAAATTTAACATTGTATGGCCCCAGGCGCCCATGTGCATTAACCCCAAACTGACAATGTTTTCTTACTGTGTACATTTGGTGAAATAACTGTTTAGAAGTTTTGGATTAAGTAGGTAAGGGTTGAAAAACCCTTATCAGTTCTTTAATGCTTTTCCATGTCCCCGTTAGGTAAATCCAACCTCTATGTTTTCTATGTCGCTGTTATGGAGATTCATCCTCTATACTTGTCCTGTTCACTGATTTCACTGGGACTGAAGGTGAGGAAGAATCCGAAATTTTAAGTTGCCCCCAGAATAGGAATAGGAGATCTATGGGGGATAGTTATACTTGCCTCACTTTGGAGATATTTTTCTCACTTCCTGTTGTTTTTACAGGTAAGAAAGTGAATGGAAATCTCTGAAATGGGACAGATGACGAAAAATATTGTTACGGGGTGCTAACCATTCCTTACGCTATCCAAAACAAAAAAAAAGTCTTTAGATAGACTGAAGTATCCTGTTTTGTGATTTGGATAGTTCTCTGTGGCCCTTCAAGTCAGCACTCTGCATGGTGACTTTACATTAGCTACATTAGTGGTTAAACCCGGACAAGTATGACATAAGACAAACAGGCGACGTGAGGAACAAATAGAAGGTTAAAAATCTTGGTGAGCAAAGTTTTAGGAGAAGGAAAGGCAAGTTTTCAGAAGAAGTCGGAAATTAAATAGATTGGGTTCAAACTAAGCTATGCCTGCATTTTGGACAGATTTCTAAGGGTTAGAAAGTTTATATTGAGAGAGTAACTAAAGTATTATCAACAAGAAGCTAAATGGTGTTTTAAAGGAATATTCCAACTTTTGAACCATGTTTCATGTTACGTCCATATTTAGGGTATACCATTAACCATGGTTACATTCCCCAACCACCCGTCTTCAAACCGGAATCACGGGGTTCTTCTCCTCACCAGATTCTGTATTCATTTGAATTCAACACGGCTGTACGTGGCTCTGTCCGCACTGCTGTAATCTATTCACAGATCCATTCAAGGGATTTGTGAATGAAAAGACTAAAGGGCCCATCTGCCACCATGGCAGAGGGACTCCTAGATCTCAATGGAGTACAAGTGTGGTGTCATACTTCCTCAAACCCCATAACTGAAGATCTGTGCCTCCAGATAGATATGGAGCTGTGGGAAGAGCATGTAGGAGCCTGTGCATTGCACACAGGATTCACTGATCGCATTTGCAAAGCTTTGAAGGCTCAACTGCTAATATATATATAATGTATATATATATACATTATATACATATATATATTTATTTTTTTTAAATGCACATTTTTTTGTTTCACTAATGTGTATACATATGTTCATTTTTTTAAATGTGGACTATACCTTTAAGTATACTTTTTTGACCTGCCAGCACAGCGGGAAAGGATCTTGCCCCCTCTAGTGGCGGAAAAATATTAAGGCCTCAAAATGTCCTGCAATTAACATGCACATGAGACCCCGGGGGTATTAATGAAAAGTAATTGTAATTTATTAAACGCTGTATGTATGAAAGGAAACCATTGTATGTATTACTTGGGCAAAGAGTTTATTTTCACATGCTTGTTATTCTATTTTAGTACTATCATCAGAAGAAAGCTTAAAGTATATGTAAACCTAATCACTAATATCTCATATAAGCTATAATGTGTTAATGTAATTGCAAAAGTAATTTTCAAGATTTTTAATTCTGCAGCTTTCATCTAAATAACACCTTGTGTTCCTGTCATGAAGGTCCTTTTTCAGGCCCTTCTTGTTAAAGGGTGACAGCATTCTCTCACTATATCCCAGGGTTCCTGCATTGTCCCCCTGTCACCAAGGCTTCTGACAGAGGCTACAAAGCCCTGTTCCCACCCATGTGTTGCATTTAGGTATAATACAATACATTTTTCTACATGTTAAACCAATGCACAGTAATGCATGCCACTGTCATTCATTCCTGAAGGCACTGCAACGCACAAGTTCAGTAGGTAGTGACAGACCTGTATTGCCTTACAAATTTCCTTTAGGTCTGGAATTTGCTGCATTGTGGTGCATTTGTAGGCCATTCAAAATAAAACGACTTTAACATGCATTGCGGTAAGTCAGACCATTCGTTTTAAAAGGGCTGTCAACACACCCCAATGCGCAACAAAGCCATCTTTTGGGAATGCAGCACATAGCAACATGTGGTAGTGCATTGCTTTGTGTTTGTGATTGTTATACCACAAGTGCATTGCTTTACTGCATCCCATGAATGGCCCACGAGGTACTAATGCTTGCATGGTATGGTATGCACTCACAACCTCAACGCAAAGGTGTGAAGCAGGTTATGGGTTTACCGCTACTTGAAATAGGTACTTACATCAAACGACAGTGATTATTGAATATGGTCAACAGGTTTAACGCAAATACAACCAAGAATTCACTAGCAGATAGAAAGTATAATGGCTAAGTGGTTAACACCGTTACCTTGCAACACTCTAGTCCTGGGATTTATTCCAGCTAAGGACAATGTCTGCATAGGGTTTGTGTCGGTTTCTTTCTACAATTCAAAAAGACACCCGGAGGAGGATGCTAGACTGAGAGCTCCTTTTGGGCAGCAACTTAGGTGAATGGTTCTTTGTAAAGTGCTGTGGGAAAAGTGTCAGTGTATTGAGTACATGAATGAGTAAAATTAATAAACTCTGGATTTTTTTTATTATGTTATGAACTTTCTACTCTGATTTTTAGATGGTCGAATGGGATGTAATATCGGATTTTAGCCTCCAGATAGCACTACTGCACTTGCTCATGGTAAACCACAATTGAGATAATCAGCTGTAGGCTATATCACATATCCTAAGAAGCTCTGTACTACTTTCATATGTGGAGGTGACATTAGAGCTGTCAGATAAAAAACAGACACAGCCCATATATATCATATTCATGCATTATGTTGTAAAAAAGACTGTAAAGGGATGTTCAGATACGATGGCCGATACTTAGCATTTTCACAAGAACTACCAGGCTTGCAGAGGTTGCAGCTGTGACTGGGCCCTGGCGCTCCACCACTGTCCTCAAATCATTAGTCTGTATTGTTTTAGAAAAACTGTCACATGACAAAAAACAAAAATGTATCTGTACTTGTACTTGAAAAAATGGTATCGGTGCATCACACATATATATAAAATAATACATTTAAACAGAGATGTACAAATCCCAGGAGCTCCGTGTGCTCCTTACAAATGACAGCTGCCTCCTAACTTTTGAGTTTTTCTCTAGTCTAATTTTGGAGCTGGAAAAGTATCGGTACATGTACTTGTACAGAGTACGGTACTTGGTATCTGAACATCCCTATAAAATCTGTTTCCCTTTTGTATGGGAAAACTGAAAACTGGATGGTGCCATTGGAGGGACTATGATAACAGTGATAATTCACTACTACACTCTCGGTCATCACACATAAAGATGTTGGAAACTCTGCGTGATTGAATAACAATCAACCCATTAAGAAGAGGGGAGACAATCCGTCAATGGCAGTGCACTACAGTATCCCATCAGACAAAACGGGAAGGGAGAACATTATTGCTGGTTCCCAGGATCAGATATCTGTAGAGCCTACATAGGTTGCCCTGCTCTTCTACAAGTCAGTTTTGGATGCATAGTGGACAAATCGTCTTTTATCCTCCACACCACAAGCTTTGGTGTGTATTGTGTGGCTCTGAATTGTGCCAACTGGGGTTAGATTGAGAGTTTAACCCAACTCTAGCTGTGGCTGTAATTGCTCTGTGACCCGGCTCCAGTTAATGTCTGGGTTGAATGACCTTCAGCGTCATTCAGCCCACTTCCTGTCAGCTTAGGGTGTCAAGGACCACACTCTGGGGGGCATTCTTAAGGCTGCCCTGTAATTAAAAAAGTTCTGCAGAGAGCAGCACCATGTCATTATGTGTACTGCTCTCTGCAGCATTAGGGATCCACCCATCAATGGAGAAAGAGAAACCATGACATCTGAACAGATTGAAGACACCTTAAAAAAAGTTATATTTAAAGATTTTTTAAATGGAAGGGTGAGGGATTAGAGTTTGGGGGTGCGCAGTGTTTTTTGTGAAACCGTTAGCCCAAAAAATAAATCTCTTGTTGTATGCCCTAACCATACACACCGATCAGCCATAACATCATAACCACTGAGGAGGTAAACCGACGGAGGCAGTGCGATGCTTTGGGCAATGTTCTGCTGGGAGACCTTGGGTCCTGCCATTCATGTGGATGTTACTTTGACACATACCACCGACCTAAACATTGTTGCTGACCAAGTACACCCCTTCATGGAAACGGTATTCCCTGATAGCAGTGGCCTCTTTCAGCAGGATAATGCGCCCTGCCACACTGCAAAAATGGTTCAAGAACAGTTTGAGGAACACAACAACAAGTTTGAGGTGTTGACTTGGGCTCTAAATTCTGCAGATCTCAATCCAATAAAGCATCTGTGGGCTGTCCTGGAAAAACAAGTCCGATCCATGGAAGCCGCACATCACAACTTACAGGACTTAAAGGATCTGCTGCTGACGGCTTGGTGCCAGATACCGCAGCATACCTTCAGAGGTCTAGTGGAGTCCATGCCCCTATAAGCCAAGTCTGTTTTGGCGGCAAAAGGGGGACCCAATAAATATCAGGTGGGTGGTCATAATGTTATGGCTGATCTCTGTACACCACATATATTTATAATGATGTCAGTGTATGGTTTTTACATTGTCTACACCAGTATATAGAGTGTCATGTGTAAGCATTGTGCGAGCCATCATCTGCTATAACTCTGGTGCAGATTACTAAAGAAATGGGAAAAAAAAGAATAAAATCCAGACACCTTTCACATACAAGGTCCATAAAATTTTCCATTACCTATAATGACAGTGCCTGGTACAGCCCACGTTGGCTGTCCAGTTTAACATTGTGCGTCTGTGATGAATAACAGACAAATCAATTCAAAATGATACAAGAATTCAGACATATTTATCTTGCACAATATTGGAATCAGGAACAGATAAGCCTGGTACCAAGCACCACTAAACATTACAACATCAGCAGAGGAGCGGGAGGGCAAATCACAACGTGACAGCCAAGAGGATTTATCAGGAAAAACACGGGAAATGAACAACAGGTGCGTTCAGCAATGACAAATGGTTTCAAGCTACTGCGAGTACAGACATCCGTGTTGTCTCCATGTTATTTACAATGTATGAGTTTGGATGTCACAAAAGTGCATGCAAAAAAGTAACAATACTTGACACTAATGCCACTGCAATTTAACAACTTCAGCTGGTATTGCTTTATACTCTTAGGCCCGGTTCAAACCTGGGCGTTTTGTAGCGCGTTCCTACGCTCTGCAAAACGCTCAAACACCGAAATCCCATTTTTTTCTTATGGGTATGGTTCACACCTGGGCGTATTACAGGCCGTATGAACACGCTACAAAATGTCCTACGCCCAAAGAAGTACAGGAGGTTCTTTGGGGCGTTTTTGTCGCGCGTATCCATTGGGATACAGCCAGGTAGCCCTGGGAAACACACAACCAGGTAGCCCTCGTTTTTTTAACGCAAATCGCGCGACAAATGCGCATATTCGATACGCCTAGGTGTGAACCCAGCCTTAGAGTTATTGGAGTGCTGGGATCTTCCTCTCTTTGGAACTAAAGATGGAGAAGTGAGGAAGGAGATCTTGTTTCCTCTTTTTGTATCCTGCACCAGATGAGAGACATTTGAAGACACCACTAGAACCTGCAAAGGTAATTATTAGGTCAGGGGTGGGCAAACTCTGGCCTTCCAGCTGTCATGGAACTACAAATCCCATGATGCATTGCAAGATTCTCACAGCCACAGGCATGACTCCCAGAGAAAGATGCATCATGGGATTTGTAGTTTCTCCACAGCTGGAGGGCTAGAGTTTGCCCTCCTCTGTATTAGATAATGCCTAGACTTCAGCTGTAACTATTATAAAACCTACTTTGGTCCAGCTTGTTTACATCCAACTCTTCATATCTCACATCTGAAGGGCTGCTGGGGATGCAGTAATTCACTATAGTAGCCTGTGCTACACTGGTCTTTTCCAGGTGCTGCTAAAGTGACTTGCTATCTGTCAACTAAACATAGGGGGTTGCTTGCTTGGGACATCGCCATTCAGAGAACTTCTTGTATTTTTTTTTTAAGGCAAGACAAGGCAGAGAGGAGGGGCAGATAATGTCACAATCTCTGACCCGTCCTATCAGAGAATGCTTTGCATTCATTGATAGAAAATACAAAATGATTTATTAATGGGGGAGGTATCGAGTGAGTGGCCTCCTGTATTCAGTTAACAGATTGCAATTCGCCGAGCAGCACCTGGAGACCAGCGCTGCCTGTATGTAGCACAACCTACTACACTAAATGTGTGCATCCCCAGCCACCCTCTGCATGTGAGATATGAAGAATTAGATGTAACCCGGCTTGACCACTGTACATTTAAAATAAAAAAATTAAAAAAAGAGATTATTCCTGGAGTTTAGCTTTAAATAAAGTGTATGTAAAGCCAAAACTTTTCAGCTTAGGATAAGTGAATAAGGGATGTGTTAAAAATGATCAGTTCATTATCATAATTTTTTTTTTTACCTGTGTCCTGTAGGGTTGATTTCTCCTGCACTTCCTGCCCCAGAGATACAACAGGAAGCGAGAGGAAATCTCTACAAAGCGCACACTTGAGGTTGAGGTAAACAGTTTTACGTTATTTACTAAGCTCAGTAAGCCTTCACTTTGGAAAGTCAACATTCACTTTGCCAAGTGTATGAATAAAATGTATAACTGCTTTACCCTGCCAGTCCATCATTTGCTTAGGGGTGCATCAGTGCACGGAAGGGTTACCCTTCCTCTCCAAACTCGGTACAAAAGCGATTAATCCGGCACTTAAATTGCAATCACCTATTATACACAGACAGTATCATACAAAAGAACAAAATCTGTTTACGCGTTTCAGCCTTGAGCAGCCTTACTCGTTGCTTGTAATTTTTCATAGCTATGATTAAGGCTGCTCGCGGCTGAAACATGTAAGAAGATTGTGTCCTTTGTATGCTGCTATGTACAGTATAATAAGTGATTGGCACTTGGAATTGAGCACCGGATTCGCACTTTTCTAAGTGAAGAGTCTCTATTACATCAGTAAATCAATCCTATAGATACTAAGCAGCCATAGTAAAATAATAATAAGTATCCAATCAAGTGCAATGTGAATAGGTCCACTTAGCTACCTATATTAGGTCAGCCATCTTCCACCAAGAACATATATGAAATAAAACTTCTAAAACTATTCAGTTTCATCAGATGACTGTTTATTGATAATTAGCATCTCAGTGCCAAAGAATCCATACACGTCTGTGAAATACTGCATGAAGACCACACTTTACACACGCACTATTATCAGAAAATTCCAACATTCCCTTTGTCGCTATTGCGGTCATTCGGAAAGCTTTACCCCCAGTCCTGGCTAAAGGCCTAGAAAATACAACACACTGGGGTTGTGGCAGGCTGTATGTAGATAAGGAAGTGATGTCAGTCTAGCATGGCTGATGGTTACCAGAATACACCAGCAGCATAAAGTAATACGGGTTTTGTATAAAGAAAAAAAAAAGATTGAATAAAAGTAACACCTGCGTTGCTAATAGCAACCAAGATCCGCTTTGTTAGCTTAGGAAAGATGACTCCGTAGGTAACTATGGACAAAATATTCCCTTTAACCCTAGTACTTGCACATGAGCATTGTTCACCAATAGAGTAGTATTCTTAAGCCACCTTATGGTACATGAAATACATTTTGTATAAACTTTACCGTACGGTTTAATTTTTGAATTAGTAAAAGTAACACAAATGTCAAAATGCTGCAGCCCGCCGAATTCACAATTCTGTAGACAGGTCAGTAAAGTGGGAAACATTTGTGCTATAGTCTTCTAAGATATTTGAGTGCAATCAGCTTGAGGACACAATTCACTTACTGCAAATAAAGAATAAAGTCATGAGACTCTGCAGAGCCCACTATAGAGAGTCTATGGTGGGCTCTGCAGGGTCACTCTCAGGTGGGCTCTTCACCATACAAAACTATGGGGCACCTGTGATTTCTAGTTACGCCCCTGGTCAGAACAATAAACGATTTCTGAATAGTAACATTGTTTTGCTGCATCATTTTTCTTTGTCTTAAAATACGACTTTAAAGAGAACCTGTGCTTTGCTGTGCAGGGCTAAGCAACAAGTCAACTTTAAAGCTCCAGCCAGATATAAGAATGAATAAAGCTGTTTATTCATCAATACATCATGTTTTTAATGCAAAAAAAATTAATCTGAATTTGACTTGATATTAGACCTTTGCAGTCCCTGTGCAGCCAAGCTTAGACTGGAAAAGGGAGGAGCCATTCAGTTGGAACATGACAACAGCAGGAGAAGGCATGACAGAGATGAGATCTACTGCTTCTCCTTTTACTGTCCAGTCAACGCCTGGGGCGAGGAACAAAACCTGTAGACCTGTGAGTGCTACTTAACTTCAGGTTAGAAAAATCAGGTCTGCTGCTCAGGCAGACACTATTGTGCTGTGTGACAGAGCTGTGTAAATCTCAGGCCTAGGTGGACAGAAAGAGAAAGGCTTTGGCAGGTTAAATAGCAACTTGTATGTGTATTTAGCGTGCTGCCTGGAGTTCAGCTTAAAATCCGATTTCCTTTAGCGCCTCCTTCCACCGGCCTAAGGACTCTCTCCTCACCCCCATGTGACAACACCGGGTGCCTTAGCAGCCATTCATTTAACTCTGGTGCTCTGAAGTGGAAGGAAATGGAAAGTCACATGATTCTCTATACCAGGAAGTACTGCGCATTGCTCTTCCCTACCGGCAGTCAAATGAGTGTCAGGGGAGTGAACGCAAGGAGAACATGCGCCACTGGAGAGCCCAGCATTAAAATAGACACAGCACGAGTATGATTTAATACTTACAGGTCACAAGAGTGGTTCATAGTCATGCACAATATATGATTTGATCACAATACATCATTTTATAGCATCTCAAGCATGATGGGAAGGACCACAATATGGAGGAAGCAAAGGTTGCAACAAAATCTTTTATTGCATCCAGTCACGTGTCAAAAAAAAAAACGAAGCCGCTTGCAAGCAATGAGTACTGACACAGGAAGGATATTTATTAAATAAATGCGTCTTTATAACATCACACAGCCACTAGAAAGGTGTTTGCATTAAAAGGCATTGACGGGTTTAACAAGCAATACCTGGCATGTAAACTCGGTTCTCCGTCGTCTGTCTGTAAACAAATCATACAATCAAGTGCAAATTGTATGTCTGCCCCCTAAACACAGAGATAAGAAGACAAAGCCCGCTCAGGAACTGCCGCCATGGATGGGAACATCTGGACTGCAATGCGCAGGGTGGGGTGTGTAGCAACCAATCAGAAATTAGTTTTCTGTCAAGGACCAACCCAGTCGGAATTAGAAGTGAAGCTTTGAAATACTGTTTGTGTGCAGGGGAGATCTTATGCATGTAATTGCGATGTGCCTGATTACATGCGAATGGCAGCTGTTCACAAGTCTCATGGAGCAATTCATGAGATGGCTCCAATTGCAAGTGTGAATGCTGCCAAATGAAGACATGGGATGCACCCTAAGGGTCATGTCACAACAAGGGTGATCTTGATGCTGGTGGGAAATCGCCAGCGAGACTTCCTGCCAATCTCTATGGAATTGCTCCTTTGCTATAGGGACCAGCAAGATGGCCCTTTGCAAGTGAAGTGAGATTCGGCAGTGTTTGGGGCCAGCGAGGGAGCGATTCCACAGAGGTAAGTGGAAGGTTCTGCTTTTGGCAATGTTGCCCATCTGCTCAGGGTTTCTCTTATCACCCAGTCATAGCTGTAATGCACCATACCAAGTAAAAAGAACCGGTTCAGACAAAAATATGAGGCCAGCCAGTATAGTCTAGAAAAGCTGTATAGTGACTGAGTGGTGAAGGATGAGAATGACAGGCTGCAATGGCTCTGATATTTCCTGCCCAATAGCATCATGTGACCATAATGTGACATTGGGCAATCTTGCAAAGCAGCAGTGGCTTACACAGATACGGTGGACAATGCAGACCAGTGTAGGCAACCCTGCCACTCCAGGTTTTAGCATTCACCAAATTGTTGCCCGGAGTTATTGCTATCCGAATAAAATGCAAGAATGTGCAGCAGCCAATCTGTGATGATAGAAAGCAGCATATGGAACAATGATGAAATGCACAGTGTAGTAACCACAACAGCCATATATAAGGCCCAATCAATGGGACTGCATCCTATTGTAACCTAAATCAGAGAGTTTTCCCGAATTTCAGTCAACTGAAATCCAATTGGTTGCCTATTTATGGTTTGCCTGATCACATAGCAGCAAATTTAAATATACAAAATGCTTGTGAATCTTCTATTGCACAGAAGGGCCGTTTCCTACATTCTTGTAGCTCTGGATACTACCAGGCTTGGGAGTTCCAAAAGGTGACCATCTGGTACTGCACAATGACCAGTTCTACCATGACCAGTGGTACTGCACAATGACCATGCTCAATGACCAGTTCTACCATGACCAGAACCGACCATGCCACATAACCAGTGGTACTGCACAATGACCATGCTCAATGACCAGTGATACTGCACAATGACCATGCTCAATGACCAGAACCGACCATGCCACATGACCAGTGGTACTGAACAATGACCATGCACACACAACAGTTCTCTATGACAGCGGCCTGGGTGGCTTTACTTCAATCTGCCAAGCAATGACAATGGGATGGTATCTCAGAACTGAGTGCCTAGTCACGCAATAGCTAGAGTTCGACTAGACAGGATGGAGTGTAACAGAGGTCATATCATATCTCTGTTTAGTGCAAAAAGAAAAAAGCGGACAAACAGCAAAGCTGGACTGCAAGATTAAAACAGGACACAAAGGGGTTTGCATAGTTTTTTTTTTCCTCTCTAATCACTCTGTTGCAAGTCATTTTCATGAAAGAAGTGCAAAACAAAAGCAGAAACACGAATAGCATAATATTAAAGAATAAGTACACCTTAAAAAAAAAAAGTTTGAAATAGTCATTTAATGTTTCACAAATCTTTTAAATTCATTATCTTTCTTTCTGCCCAAATGTTTTGGAGGATTGCAAGAGCTCAACTAGTCTCGGAGATGGGAGGAAGCTTATTTTGCTGCATATATAGTATAATAATCTTCTGTGCTCCAACCTATTTCTAAATATATAAACCAATATACAAAAATTGCAATACAAAATTGCAGGGTTCCTCTTATTCCTCCTATTATATCACACACACACGGATTTCCTTGTCAGAGTGGATTCAAGAATACCCGGGAGGTGTTTTATTTCTTAAAGAAGCCTATGCCACATATTTGTAGATCGCTTACAGTTTTATTTTATTACCTTATTACATTATTTCAGAATTTGGGATCACTTCTTGTGGACTTTGTTTTATTATAGTATTAATGTGTGGATGAAAGCTTTGGATCACTTTATTGAGTAATTGGAGTTTATGATGTTTACACCGTGTATATGAAATCTGTATGTACAAGGTTGTTCTTTGTACACTTTTAGATGGTAGGGTTTATATAGGAGATATGAGAATTAGGCTCAGCAATTGCCTGCCACCTAAAACATCAGGGTAAGCTGGCCATACACTAGTAAAAAAATAGTTTTCGTAACATACTTCTAATTCTCTAATAGTTATTGGGGTCGAATTGATTATCGATTTTGACCTCTGTGACAAGAAAATAAAATATTGAAAGAGCTGGATGGAGATTTTTGCCTCATAGGTACTAAATTCTAACTGTGAACGTGGTTTTCATACGAGAAAGTCCATAGGATTCCAAAATTGAATATTAAAATCAAATGACAATTTGAACAACGTTCGTCAAGTCTGATGGCATTATTAAACGTTCTGATGAGTTTGTCATATGAACATTCATATGAAAATCTACCAGTATATAGCCAGCGGAAAGGGCTTCAGGGACCAGAAGAATGCAACGAATACACCCCCTCTATTACAAAACTTGCCTCCTGTCTTGGGGAGGGACAGGAAATATAATTAACATTAGGTATTTGCTGCAAATCAGCTCACCATTTTAAAACTTACATTTAAAAGGTGCACTTATCAATTAAGACTATTCAGTTATAAAACTTTATAAAATATTTAAAGCATATACAGGTAAAGGATGACCAACACAAACTACTACCCGCTAATTATCAGCTTGGTGCAAATTCAGCATTTGCTAATAAAGTAAGCAAGATATGAAGCATGTAAGGCCAATGACCAAACTCTGGTTGAAGTCACATGACCTAAAAGAACATGGCTGGAACCTCTTGGGGTCATTGGCAGGTCTACCAGGGATTATTTTAATGAAAGCTGCAGATTTAAATGTTATGAAAATTACTTTAGCATGTTATAGCTTATATGAGATTTTAGTAATTGGGTTTACATACATATATGTAAAACATTATGATTAAAATGGGAAAACCTCTTTATAAGGGCTTGCAGGCCCCAATATGTGGGACCAAACTCAGCGTACAACTGTCCGTCTCGTTGGAGGACCACTGTCTCAGAACACTGAGCCAAGCAGCTCAATAAATGGAGGCATTACATGACAACTGGTAAGACGGACAGTTGTGACCCTAAGCTCTCAGCGATGACACGCATGCAGAGCCATTCAACGTGCCAATGTAAATGTTAAGCAAAAAACAAGCATGCAAAAGGAGAGCCAAATGTGAATGAAGTACTCTCTGTGCTGCCTACAGCAACCAGCCAGCTTAGTTTCCTTTTAAATAATGGGGAAACTGGTCAGTTGCCATTAACAACACAGATAATTCCTAAGATACCTCTGACAATGAGGCCAACTGCTTACAGCAGCTGCGCTAAGAGCTAGGCATGCAGTCTCAGTGTTGTCTTAATTCGAAAGTCCATTCTACAACAGCTTTGGTACATTTTGGGTGTGCTTCCTATAGCATATCTAGGTCGCCAGCGTGCCATTATGTGACAAAATATATGACAGCGGGTGCTAAACCTTTGAGCCTTTGCTAATGTAGACAGTTGAAAAACTTGTTCCCTGGCCATAACAGTGAACCTTGCATTAAAGTTAAAGGTCCGCTTATTCTTTAGACCCCCCCACCCCCATGTAAAAACAAGGCATTAAACATAAAAAAAAAAAACCACAAAGTATACTTAACTTACTCATCTTCTGCCTGTTGTAGTCTCTCCGGTGAGATTTTGGTAAACTTCAGGATCCCAAATCTCACTAGAAGCCGCTCCTGCACTCTGCTGAGATTTGGGGTCCTTCTTTTCCAAGGAACTCAGCAGTTACACTGACCTCAGTGCTGGTAGGGGGAGGTCGGGGTATAAGGCAAGTCTATTACTTCTTTACTTTTTGGAATGTTTACCAATGCATTTTTACATGGGGGAAGAGGGAATCTAAAGAATAAGCGGATCATGTATTTTGATGCTGTTAAGTGGACAAACTGGTCTTACTCCTGAATTCTCAAAGAATTTATTTCCCCCCCCCTCATCCATAAGAATTTATGATACCTTGCACCAAGTGCCAATGACGTTCTATCCTTAGTCCAAGAAAAGGAGTAATAACAACATATAAGTTATAAAGCTATTAATATTTAAAGACAGTTACAAAACAAAGCAATCTTCAATGTAATAATATGAACACAAAGCAAAAACGGAGGGACAAATTAAACCCATATATCCGGGGCCACGTCATCCCGCAGGGAAAAAAAAAAAAAAGAGGCATGGCGGTCATTTTACAGCGACCAAAGCAAATGCCGTGTAAAGGAATCTTAACACTTTTCACGTCTAATCATACTGTAACATTAGGGGTAACTCTAAGAGTGGGGCAGTGGTCCCCCAGATTCCTAAGACCACACAAAAGTACAAGTCAGCGGATTGCAGAGAGCGGTGGCGAGGAGTGAAGTGGTGAAGCCCGGCTAGTGTCAGTTTGGGCTCTATAAAGAAGTGATACGGCGAGGCAAACGACCTTATCGGAGACAGTGCAGCCTGAATGCTTCGTCACACCTCTAAAATACAAACAGCATCATGTCAGATTGTCTGACAGTAAATTTGGGGAATAACATATATGGCAGTGAGGTGCTGCTGCCGGTATACACAACTGAACCAAAATAAAACAAAGTCAGCGGGTAAGTGGCGGAAAGTTTGACTATCTGGGGGTTCCGACAAGACCGTTCATACTATTCCTTCAATTTAATGAAGGAGTCGGCTATTTTCGAAAAGGTTTCCTCCTGCTGTTCGAGAGCGTCAAGTACGATCCCCATCGGAGTCTTCTTAAGTCCGGCGCCCTCAATCTTATTCTCGATCTTGTTCTTCATGTTACGGAGCCTCAGGGAGGCATGGATAAACATCACTGAGGAGGAAAAGGAGAAGGAAACTTAACAAAATTGGCAACCCACAAATCAATTTAGAACTAGGAGAAGGCAATGGAAGGAGAATTCTATACGAAGCCAAAAGAGACCAAGTCTGACCCAAACAGCTTGCCTGGTTAGATGTTAGATTACATCTGTCTCTAGGTGTAAAAGGTACACGTCTATCACAACTGATACTTAAAATGAACTCCAGGCAAACAGATAAATAAAACAGTCGAAATACAAATATGGGAACACGTTTAACTGCAAAAAGGTTTGCTTTTCTGTCCATTCACTCTGAAGAGTTACATACAACAGAGACGGGTTGGTGGCCTGACTTTTTTCCACTGCAGTTATGCATTACAGCCTGGTCACCTCCGTGCCTCTAGCCTGTGATTGGACAGTGAAGAAACAGCAGCAGAATGCCCCCTGCTCAATCTGTTAATGACCGGGTGACAGCATCTGTAGGTAGACGGCAGTCCGCATGTAACCGTACATGGTACGATTACATGTGGTTTTGAATAGATGACTGTTATTGGACGCAGAACAGATGCATCCAGCAACAGTCGTCTATTCGAAACTACATGTAAATCATACCATGTACATTACACGTGGACTGCCGCTTACAGATGCGGACGCTGTAACCCTGTCATTAACTTGAATGGCCATAGTGGCTGCATCTGAACGGGGACAGCTAGGATTCCTGCTGCAGGAATCCCAGATCACCCTATGTGAATGAGACCTAAAGTTCAGCTGGGCTTTAAAGTGACACTAAACTCAGGAGTTAAATCTTAAAAATGCATTCAAGTACCCTAACTATTAACAACAATGTATTTTATTTGTGTATCACTCGGCTGTAGATCCTCAAATCATCTCTGAATTGGTGGTGACAATGTCCTTCCTTCTGGAGGGTGGCTACTTTTGTTCACCATGGTCCCGGTGTGTGTTGTAAAGTAGCCACCGATCCAAGCACACTTCTGTGATGGACTACAATCTCAATACAAAATTAGTAAACTAAACCGTAGTTTGTAAACTATCATGGGAGAGAGCTTAGAGTGGTGGCTACTTTACAACACACACAGGGACCAAAAGTAGCCCCCCTCCAGAAGGAAGGACAGTGTCAGCACCAATTAAGAGATGATCCGAGGATCTACAGCCCAGTGATACACAGATGATACATTTTTGTTAATAGTTAAAAGGAGAATTATTTTTCACTCAATTGATATTCACTCAGCCTCATAATCTGAGCCGACCTGTGATAATGAAACTGTCACAGGTCGGCTCAGTAGTTTGGGAAGTGAGCGAACACATACCGGCGCTCGCTCACTTCTCAATCCTGTGCCGGCAGAGAGCCGTGACAGGGGAGGGACTGGATTCCCCCCTCCCATCCTCCAGCGCTGACTGGCAGAACGGACGGGGGAGGGTACAGCTGGCTCTGCCTCTAGATAGGCAGAGCCAGCTGTCACTCACACAGCTGGGTGGATCCAGACATAATTGTCGGGATCCTGCGGCGTCTCAGCTGTAGCGCGCGGTATACTGAGCTTTGGGTCACGGGAGGACGCTAGTTTATGTCCTCCCGTTACCCTTAGGAGAACTATGGGGAAAAGGCCTAACCCCATAGTTCTCCTTTAAGGCACTTGAAAGTATTTTTAAGATTTAACTCCGGAGCTTAGTGTCGCTTTAAACTGTACAAATGAATAAGCACACATCTGACAGCAAATGCAGAAAACTTACACAAAAGTGGCAAAGAAATTCCAAATACAAAAACCATGACGCCCCCGCACATGGATATGACAAAGTAGCTGCACAGCATGATGGACATGACAAACACGGTCGGGTATTGCTTCTTAAATTTCCTGACAAAATCCTTGTTGTGCGAGGTCCACACGAACGCCAAGAAGACCAAAGTCACCACCGTGCCTCCCAGGAGCATGTTGAAAGGACTTAAAAAGCTGAAATACAATAAGAGGCAGAAAAGCCAAAATATGTTATTTTCTAAATAATTGTGTATTTGTAATATATAGGTTATATTATATACATAGGAGAACATGATCAGTTTATCAAAAAATAATTAACATCCATCATTAAGGCTCATTCAGGCAGGCGTGCCGGAACGGACTGGATATGGTGGGAACGGGCCCCTACGGTGTGCACGCCCGTAAAAAGTCCCAATCCCGAAAGGGACAGGTGATGCGTTTAACTGCATGCAGCAGCCTGTTCTTCCCTATGGAAGATGCAGTAGCATGTAATTACATGCGGGTGCCCACACTAAAGGTGCCCATACACTGCTCGATTCTCGTACGAGAATCGCGGGAAATCCCGCGATCGTACGAGAATCGATCAGTGTAAACGGAGACGTGCGACCGTTTCTACTGTACGGTCGCACATCTTCCGTCGAACCAGCATGTTCGAACACCAGCCGGGAATCGTACGATTCTCGGCTGGTTAGAACGGTGCTCGGAAGACAAATGCCGAACCGGCCGGTGTGCGCACGCGCACACTGACCGTTCAGCATTGCGGTCATCGGAAGCCCGCCCCTCAGGGGGGCGGGCTTGCGATGATCGAGAGTGCGATCTGCCTGTCCAAGATAGGCAGATCGTACGTTTTTTTAATCCCTGTACAACCATCGCAAGACTAAGGTCTTGCGATGGTTGTAGAGTGTATGGCCACCTGTAGACTCATGCTGTCTGCAGGACGTGCAGATTCGAGTGTAATTGCGTGCAGCCGCATCCTCCCACAGGGAACACACAATTACACGCATCACCTGTCCCCCCCAAGATTGGGTCTTTTCTAGGGGCATGCATGCCGTATGGGGCCCGTTCACACCATATCCAGTGCGTTTCGGCACGGTTCTGTGCCCAGAACGCACTGGATCACATAAAGCAAGCCTCCTGCGTTCTGGGGCAGGAAGGGGCGTGGTGCCATTCATGTCAGTGGCACTGCAGACATGCCTCCTGCATTGCGATATTCCGCACCAGAATGTGTGGTACAGCAATGTGCATGCACTTTTTTTTGCGACCGCACCAGAACGCAGGCCATTGCTGTACCATGGGTTTTGGTGCAGGTGATCGCACTGCGGGTGGGAGTTGTGTCTGCAGTGCAATTATCATGAATAGCACCACACGCCCCCTCGCGCCACAGAACGCAGGAGGCTTGCTTTATGTGATCCAGAGCGTTCTTGGCATGGAACCGTGCCGGAACGCTCTGGATGTGGTGTAAATGGGGACTCAGGACGTGCACGGCCATCCAAATTTCCCCAGCGGGGACAAAGGCAGAAGTACAACCTGACTGAGGTTCTAATGTTCCCCACTCACAAAAAAAAAAAAGGCTTTAGATGCACAACAGGGTGCGACTCCTAATAATTTTGTTTTCATTTTAGTTTTGGAGAGAGTGAGGAGGATATTTGTGCTCTGTCGAGTCTTATTAATTAATTTGTGTTTTTTTAACCTTATCTAAAGTTAGATCTAAATTTGTTACAAGCATGGTTTAAAGAGGGACTCCAGGAATTTTTCTTTTATTAACCCCCGCACTGCAAGGGTTAATAAGTGCTCATTTTGTTCTAGGGGCAAAAAAAAAAGTTATACTCACCCGATCCTCGAAGTTGGCTAAACCTAACAAGTGTCTTTTCTACTCTAAACTCTGGTATGTATGTATGTATGTATGTATTTATTTATGTATGTATGTATGTATGTACTATAATAATATAGATATTATCGATTTAGTTGTGTCACCACTCCCAGAATGCTTTGCAAACGATGACTTGGTGACACTTGCTAGTTACCCAATCAGCCCTGATCCATCAGAGCAATACCCGTATCATTTGAAATGTCCAATTTAGCCCTCCACCTGCTGTGGTCAGTCTTTCTTTCCCCTCTTGCAACACGAAGAGAACGTGGCCGCCTCCAACTCTTGCGTCCAGCGCGGCAGAGGTGGGAATTAATGAGCGCCGGGTTATATTTAGCTCACAAATAGCTACTTCTGCCGGCCTGGAAAAAGTGAATAAGTTCAAAGCCGCAGGAACTGAATGTTAGCAGATGTGCGGAGACCAGAACCAACACCCAGTAATCACAGCAAGAAAATCAAAGTCAAGAGCTCAGAGCTTTCAGCATGCAGTTCTTGTACTGAACCCTTATACTCTACAAAGCAATGACTCCTTTGTACCCATAAATAAGGGAATTTAAAGTGATATTAAAGTCAAAAGGTTATTATGCTATTGTAAATGTTGATGAAAATCACTTGCAATCGATGCCGCTACTTGATGTTTAAAGGAGAACTATGGGGTCAGTGTTTTTCCCCCATAGTTCTCCTTAGGGTAACGGGAGGACACAAACTAGCGTCCTCCCGTTACCCTACGCTCAGTATAACGCGAGCTACAGCTCGCGGTATACTGCAAAGCCGCAGCCGGAGCGGATCCCGACTTAGACGTCGGGATCCGCCCAGCTGCGTGAGTGACAGTTGGCTCTGCCTATCTAGAGGCAGAGCCAGCTGTACCCGCCCCCTCCCCCGTCCGTTACGCCAGTCAGCACTGGCAGATCGAAGCGGGGAGGGGGGAATCCAGCCCCTCCCCCGGTCACGGCAGAGAGCCGTGACAGGACCGAGAGGTGAGCGAATACGCCGTTATGTGTCGCTCACTTCCCGATCTACTGAGCCGACCTGTGACAGTCTCATTGTCACAGGTCGGCTAGAACTATGAGGTGAGTGAAAAGCACTCATCTCATAGTTCTCCTTTAAAAGTTTCTGCTTCCTGCAGAATCAACTGGTACCATGAACACGGATATTCTGTTTTAGGGTGGCTTCTTTCCTTTGAAGGGTCCTATGGAGACACCCTTGTGTGTGCTAGTTAGGCTGTGTGTGACTCCACAAACACACAGGCACAGCAAGCCAACCCAGTCCTCTGCTCTCCTTTCTTTAAGTTAGTAGATGGATGGCTTCTGAAAACTGCTTTGTCCCTTGTGATCTTGTACTGGACAGGAAGTTCAGGGAAATGGAACTCAAAAAGATGGAGCTGTATGCGAACATGATGCCTGTAAGTGCTTGGGCAAAAACAAAGTAATACTCTGACTAGGGTTGCAACCAACTAATTGATCAATAATAAGCTATGAGAATAGTTGTCAACTATTCTCATTATCGATTAGTTGGTTGGATCCCCTAGGTCTCTCCTCCACGCTGGGAGGAGGGCCCAGCAAGCAGTGACGGGTGCAAAAGCCAGCCTGTTATTGCAATTTGAAATGGCCAATAGCAGGCTGGCTATTGCACCAGCCCACTACCTGCTATATTTACATTCAGCTGCCATCTGCGGAACCTTGCCACTGGCAGCTCTCATTGTCCGGGGAAAGCTCTTCTAGAAGTATTAGCGTCCAGATAAAGAACACCGGCAGGGATCACAAATGGCATTCCAGGATTCCCTCGCTCTGCCAGTAAATATTGATCGCATCCATTTCTAAGCTGCCCAAACAACACTCGGGTTTAAGAGTTCTGTGACTCAGGAGGTCCTGACAACGTACAAACTTACATTGTATAAAGCTCCAGATCCGGACCTCAGAAGAGGGTATTTCTATTATTATTCATTTGCAATATTTGTATCGAGGGGCCATAACAGATGGAGGGTGAATGGACATACCAGTGTTGCAGCCCCACCAATAAACCAGCCGCCACACATGTGAGATCGCAGCTACAGGACAGATTCTTTTTGTGGTTTTGTAGCAATAAAACTTGATGAATTTTTTTAAACCTAAACTAAAAAAAAACAAAGAAAAACAACCATTTATGTATTCCTTAAAGTGTAATAGTGGCTTGGTTATGGACATTTTTGTAAGTATTTCCATATTCCTAACAGGCAGTACATAAGCTTTAGAACAAGCCCTACCTGACCTCTGTAGCTGCAGGCACTGTGAACCCATTCATCGTTAAAAATCACAGCACAGGTGCTGAAGTCATCCATGTTGAGCTCAGCCTATCTTATTAGCCCCTCCCAGCAGTGACTCAGCAGCTCTGTTGCCCCATAGCAGCTGTGATCCAGCAGCTCAGCGCTCCCTTTTCAACAATGGCTCTGCTCCCCTGCTCCCCCCTCCTAGCAGTGACTCAGCAGCTCTCCTCCCCCTTACACTCGGCAGCTTAGTTCCCCCCATCCAAGCAGTGACTCAACAGCTCAGCTCCCCCTTTCCAACAATGGCTCTGCTCCCCCCTCCTAGCAGTGATTCAGCAGCTCAGCTCCCCTTTTCAACAATGGCTCTGCTCCCCCCTACTAGCGGTGACTCAGCAGCTCAGCTCTCCCTTTTCAGCAATGACTCAGAAGCTCAACTCCCTCATCCCCAGCAGTGACTCAGCAGCTCAGCTCCCCCATCCCTGCATTGACTCAAACTCTGCAGTCCCTTCTTCCATGAAAGTACCTTCCTGCCTGTCAACATTTTTTTTTTGGTCCTGTACACGGAGCCGTGCATGTTCAGCTCAGTGCACAAGCTGTGCATGCCAAGAGAAAGTAACCCCTGTTAGCATCCGTGCGAGTGGCACCATCAGGGCCCGGGGACACAAGCAGACCACCGGGTTAAAGATGGAAGCCCCAGCGAGGGAGGCACACAGCACTGGAGGGGATCTCTTTGGCAGGCAAGTCTGCCACAATGTGCTAATGGGAGAGGGATGGACAGGGATAAGCCTGTTGGCTCCTCCCACCACTCTACTCCCTGCACAGGCTATATACAGTACAGTGATGATGTCACTGCTACATTTATAAGGTAACATCTGGGTTTGTAAGGCACTTGGTGCACACAAAGTGGATTGATATCCTTTGTGGCTATTGAGGAATATATTTCAATGACAGTTTTTGTGCCAGGAGTTCAGCTTTACTAGAAGCTCATTTTGAGCCACGCAGGATGGGATGTATGAGTCAGCCAGGGTGAATCTCCTACTACCAACAGATGGAAGATAAGAAAAGTGCTAAGCTGAAGGGTCATGGCTGTAAATGGCACAGAGTACAGATCTAAAACTTCTCGTCGGATAGGCTGACGAAGGGGTAAGGGCAGCTAAGGAATCAAACATGGACTATCCAGGACACCAGACGGTGTTCCCAGATTCAGCGCCCCCTGGTGGAACACGTGAAGATCCACCCTCTCAGCCAACAATGGAGGGAGATTGTAGGACTGGGAAGGGTTGCCATGGAAACAGAACCCTGACCCGCAACACTCGCAATGGGGAATTGCTTAATTCACTGTATATGGATTGTGCGTTGGACTTTAATGTACAATGCTTTGGGGTGCCATTCGCAATAAATAGCACACATGGAGCAACTGCATTGTCATGCCTGGCGGCAGCACAAGTTGGTGGTGCGTTTGCACAACGCACAAGTGTGAATGGGCATAGCAAGTCCTCCAATCTTTTATTCAGCCAGTTCACCTTCCTTGCTGTACAGCTCCTCTGCCCTAAAGCACGAGACTCCACTTCTGTATGCCTCTGTGGAGCCCCAATCACAATCTAGAATATGCATTTGTATTCTGCATACCCCCCTTTCCCTCCCACCCAATCCCAGACCAGAAACATGACACTGTTAGAGCTAAAAAGAAGAAAGTCCAGTAAGAAATATCAGTAACCCTCATCTTTCATTTCAACAGCCAGTGCAAGCCTGATTGAAAATTGCATCTGGTAATCAGCAGCTGAAAATGCAAAGCATGCTCCCTGAAGTGGACGTGCAGGACGTTTTTATATCCCTAGGAGATGATTTTAATTTCCATCCAAGTAATTAGCACCTCTGCCACACTGCAGAGCCAGCAGAGGCGAGTTAAGTCACTCAGCACTGCTAACTTAGCACTCGCAGCGGAAGTGAATGTGGATGCAGAGTGGCGAGAGTGATGGAGAAGGTGGGGACAGAGCACCGGTGTCCATTTTAACTGTGGGCACACATGGCAGCGCTGGAGAAGGGTTCCTGAACCCCGATGGAGGGAATCAATTCAGCGTGGGAACGTACAATTTAATGTTTTGATGGACGAGCACGGCAAATATTCCTTGAAAAATTGTATTTATTAGTCATAAATATCCTCCTCTGCCATTTTGCTTCCGAAGCGTTCAGTGAAACTGCTGCAGGGAACTGAAGTGCCACAGAACAGCTGCTCAGTGCTAAGGAACTGAACGTGTCTCGGGTAACAATCCGAGCTCATAAATCCTGCACACTGGACAGCCAATCAATGCCATGATACTCAGGGGTGTCTTAAAGAAGGGGGGGGGGCAGGGAAGCAGGTGGGTGTGCTGGCTGCCCTTGAGACTGGAGAAGGGGCAACTGCTCCAGATTCCGCCTGCTCCATTTTTTATAAATTCAAACCATTGTGTACGGGCCTACGAACCTGAACAGACCCGGACGTAAACAGGTGCACATCCGTTTACATGCGGCCTCCCAGAGGGGTACATTGCAGGCCATTTTTGATCTAATTCAGGGGAGGGCAACTCCGGCCCTCCAGCTGTTGTGGAACTACAAGTCCCATGAGTCATTGCAAGACTGAGTTACAGGAATGACTCCTAGAGGCATGTTGGGAGTTGTAGTTAAAGCACAGCTGGAGGGCCAGAGTTGCCCACCCTTGGTCTAATCCCTGTTTAAACAATTGGAGTGACGGAAGACACGTGTGAAAAAGGAGCCTGTCAGCCCCTCCACCATTCTATACTTGCTATAAAGGCTTCTATTGAGCTGCCTCGATCTACGTTCATTCGCCAGTCAGCGATTCCCAGCGACGCATTGCTGACGGCACCTAAAATAGGCCGAGATGCTCCCAGCAATCAGTAAAGCGTCGCTGAGAACTGACATCTGGATTACTCATTCCAACCACCAGCTGGGGACTCCAGCCACAGAACATGATAACTGGCGGCTGTTATTCACATTGCGTCAGTTCAATCCACGCAGCACATGAAACATGGCGGTACATAGAGCGCTCGCGTACGCACACCGTTCATATGAAGGACCATCTCTAGGGGGCAGCAATTAAAAATAGCATTAAAGGTAACAAGGGGCACATAACATGATACCAGCACACTGCCCTAGAGGGGGGGAAAAAAGCAAACATTTCCAGAGTGTATTTATAAAGCAGTGAATCGGACACTGCTCTAAACATTCACTGCCAGTGAATCTTCCTGGTGCATGGGATTTAAATGATACTCCAGTGAATGTTTGCTGAAAGTTGCATGTGCTGCTTTATAAATTTCCCCCCTTTGGTGCTAATCATGTGACCGGAGACTCAGAATATTGCTCATTATGTTACACCCGGCCAGCCCCGGCTCTCAGCGACAGGCGGCAGCGGCTCTCGGGGTCTAAGTTATGAAGATTGCTGCTAAGAATGTTGGAGTCGGACTGGAGTGGTTGCTCATGGCAACTATTTTCTTCTCATTTCACACTTATCTGTTGTGATAGAAAATTGCTCTATTTCCAGTGTCCTATAAATAGCCTATATTACATCACCTCCACTGTCCATGCTGAATCTTGTAGTCCCCCTGAGACCCCAGCTGCCTGTAGTGGATTGTGGACATGGACAGCCCATGCTTAGCCCTGTAGTCCCTCAGCTGCCTGTAGCTGATCCTGGATGGGCACAGTCTCATGCTGCGCTATGTAGTCCTCTGCAGACCGGATGCTGAGCCTTGTAGTCCACCTGAGGCCTTGGCTACCTGTATTTGATGCTAGCTCTGAACAGTTCATGCTGAGCCTTGTAGTCCCCTGGCTGCATGTGTCTGATCATGGACCTACACATGCTGAGCCTTGCAGTCTTCCAGGCTGCATGTACCTGATTGAGGCCCTGAGTTCCATGTTGAGCCTTGTAGTACCCTAGCTGCCTGTTTCTGATCCTGTACACGGAACAGTCCACGCTGGGCCTTGTAGTACCCTAGCTGCCTGTTTCTGATCCAGGACCTACAAAGTCCATGCTGAGCCTTGTAGTCCCCCAGGCATCCTCATCTAATCCAGGACCTGCAGAGTCTATGCTGAGCCTTGTAGTCCCCCAGGCTGCCTGTATCTGATCCTGTCCCTGCAGAGTCAATGCTGAGCCTTGTAGTCCCCCAGACTGCCTGCATGTGATTCAGGACGTGTAGAGTCTATGCTGAGTCTTGTAGTCCCCCAGACTGCCTGTATCTGATGCTGAGCTGTCATGGGATCCCTCTGTGCTGCATCATGCACTGACTCACCCCACCAGGCAGAAGACGGCAGCCACCAGGGCCATGTAGTTGGTCTGGTAGTAGAGCAGGTTGCTGACCACCCTGTTGTTCCATTTGGAGATGTCTTTGAGGTCGGGGCGGGAGAAGCGATCAGTGCCGGGGAAGAAGTCATCCCAGGCCCGGAGAGGAGCCACCTGGACGTCCATGTTTCTACAGCTGTCTAGTTGGATGTTCTGCGCAGGCGCACCCAGCCCATCCGCAGCCCAATGACTTCATTCCACTGCCCAGTGCGCATGCGCCAGCTGTCAGCGCCAGTACTTCCAATGAACACCAGAGGTCGGTGTGTTAGCGCAAGTCGCCATGTTGTGGTTGTCAAATTAAAGAGAACCTGTCAGCAACAGCTCATAAAATCAAGCTGCTAATGCTGGCAATACACGTATAATTCAAAATATTCAGCAAAACATTAGTATTCACCACTATTTTACTTTGCAAGACTGAACCAAAAACCTGGAACTGCAAAATGTAAATATTTCAGGAGGAAGGCAGCGCTGATAAGAAGTACATTTAATGATAAATAGACTTTAAATAATACATCTATTTATATACATTGAATGACAAAAAAAGGACAATAGAGGAGGAGATAGAAAACAATGACCGCACTGCGCTGTAATAAATACATTGTTGCTCAGTATTCATGTTTTTAATAAAGTTATTTTTAAAAAAAAGGCGCTGAAGACAGTTTACAGTCTGTCAGCGCTGGCCCCGCCCCCCGAGTCCCGGTGCACTGTGGGAAGTGAAAGGCTGAGGCGAATATGGCGGATGCTGAAGAGCCGTGAGTATCCGTGTGTGTCCAGCTAGGGTCTCCTCTGTGTCACAGGCCGGGAGGGTGAGACCCTTCTTTTATTCTCTCTCTCTCTTTTTAGGGAGAAGAAAAGAAGGCGGATAGAAGAGCTCTCTGACAAGTTAGTGCTGGCTCAGGGGAGATGTTAGAACATGGACAGAGGAATCCCCCCTAACCCATCCCCAACCCCTTCATACAAAGGCCATGGGGGGAGAGGTGGGGCGACCTGTCAGTCACGTGACCTGTAGACCATCACCACATTGAGGAGCAGATAATATTGTCCAATGGGGCTTCACTGGAACGTAGATTGCAACTTTTGTTTCTTCCTTTTTTTTTTTTTTTTTTTGAGGGCATGTCCACCTAAAGTAAAATGTGTGCCAAAATTGTCACTTTGTTGTTTTTATTTTTATTCAGTATTTTTATTGGAAAGTTTTTGAAAGGAATACAAATAAACAAATGACATAGAAGACCCAACATTGACAGTATAGTGCAGCACATTCAGTCAGGGCC
>NW_017306464.1:904890-905137 GCF_000935625.1 Nanorana parkeri | reverse complement strand
CGGGTGGCACTTTAAAAGGGGTGGGAGGATGGAGAACTTCTACCTTGGAGCGGTTAGTCTTTGAGTCTTTGCTCTGGGTGACAGAATGTCTAGCTTCCCCACTCAGGGGCATCCCGCCACCTGTTGTCAGTCATTTTGGTATCACCTCTCCAATAGTGTCACCCGGTGTGCGGGCTGCACCCACCTTTTGACGCCACTGTCCCCACTGCATTCAGTCCTCATACATTGACACCATGATCAGAATACC
>NW_017306464.1:897880-904777 GCF_000935625.1 Nanorana parkeri | reverse complement strand
GGGGGGCTGTATCTGCCAGTCCTAATCTGCATGTTATCTTTAGCATACTGAGCGATTTAATCTTCAGGCAGGATGTAGTAATTATCTTGCCCTTTTATTGTAGATTGTGTGTGACGTCCAATGCTACTAAGCAACAAAAAGGGTAGGAGTGTCTGTCATTGTGTCTAACGCAGCATTCTGAGCGCTGACATCAACATTGCACTGCCCAGGACAGTCAATATTTTGAAGGGGGGGGAGTGTAGGGGTCCTTAGACTGGTTGATGCTGAGTAATGGTCATAAAGGAAGCCTGCACATGCTCATAAAACAATAACACATCTTTGATAGTCTGGCAAGCTGCACCGCAGATGTAATTGTTTTTTTTTTACTTTTGTAGAGCTTTAAGCTGGCCGTACACTGATAGAAATCTCATGATGAAAATCTGATCAGAACATTCCATAATGCCATCAGAGACTTGACAAATATCGTTCAATCGTTTGTTTTATTTCAACATTCGGTTTGGATATGAATGGAGTTTCTCAATCGAAAACCAGAGTCACTTTAATTTGTCCTATAATAGTCTGTTGTTTTTTTCCCCAAACAATATTCTAACCATGAATACTCAGTTTAAGGCTCCCTTCACACGGGCTGACCTGCACAGATCCCCTCCTGATCAGAGCAGTACAGAGCGGCTGTCACCGCTGTGACATCCATGTCTGTCCAGTTTTTTTTTTCCTCCACCTTGCAATGGAGGAGAGAACTGAACCTGCCAAACTCCCATGTCCGTCTATGGGGAATCGGATGTAAGGGGACATGTATCAGATTACCTCTGATCAGGCTCGGTCAGGTCCGGTGAAACAGATCTCTGATCCGTTTGTCTTTTCTGGACCTGGCCGGAGTCGGGGGGCAACCAGGCATTCGTTTACACACCGCTGCACATAGGCTAACATCAGGCATCCGATCTGGTCTGCCTGAAAAACTAACAGGCGGACCGGATCAGACCGCCTTTGGGAAAGAGGCCTTAAGCTGGCCATACACTGCTCTATAATGAAACTCCATAAGCTCAATTCACAAAGCTTTAACACCAGCAGTCACTGCTCTAAAGGCTGAATGAAAAAATAGAGCAGATTGCTCCATCAGCACTACAGGTGCGCTGATCGAGGAATCCCTGCGGTTCCTTTTGCATCCTGACAGTGGCCGCCGGCCCCTGTCATAATACCCAAACAAAGCTGGCAGCTCATTGGCTGAGGGCTCTGTATGCGGATTTTCCGACCGACTCCTTCAATCAGCTGACCGAGGGATGCCGGCCGAAAGAGTGCCAGCAGCTGCACCCACTGTACAGATTTCGGCCAGTTCCTAAAATGCCTCTCACTGCTAATTATCCATTCTATCATTTGTCACTGCCACTATCACTGCTAATTATCTAGTTCTATCATTTGTCATCCTACAGTAGATAATATTCACACATCTCTTCTTCTTTAGAAACATGTTCATTTCTTATGCTGTAACTAGAGGTGGGCAAATCGATATTTTATTGCTGTAGCCAAGAATGCAAAAAGACATTTTTTTAAATATAAAAATCAATAAGCTATTGAGCCAGTCACTGGACTCATTTATAAAACTTGAAGCAAATGAAGGTGGGTCTGTTGCTTGGATTATATTCCAGCTGCCATATTTCAAAGAAGGATGAGAATGCAGTAAAAGGTAACATTTCATTGGTTACTATGGGTATTGTTTGTAAACCAACCCACAAATATAGACCACGATTGTGTATTTGGATCACAAAGTACCTCCAACATTTTTTTTAGGTGGATATCCTCATTTTTTTGTCTTACTGATACAGTATTTCTAATCTGTTATTTTCATTTTTTGTTGTTGTTTACAACATTCTATATATGGTTTTTCTTTCCGTGTACCCATTTGTTTTCAGACCTTTTAATATTTTGACATATCTAAGCCAAAACTTGATTTTATTATTTCTGACAAAAAACAATCACCTTTTACCTCTCTGCTGTTTCATTATTTTGGGGGTAGACCTGCATTTCTTAAAAGTATGTCTTTTCTCCTGTCACCTTGATGTTTCAGAATTATTCAGTTTGTGATTTGTTTTAACAAGTATATATATGTAAGGGTTTCAGTCAATGAATTTTGCTTTTGGAATGGGCTGCTTGCCTGGCTGATTCAGGGCCTTCTTTCAAGGCTTTGTGAGCCACTGGCCTGAAACAAATCTAAGATTTTTAACAATTTTCACTTCAAGCCCAGCTTAAAGTGACCCTAAACTCAGGAGTTACAAACTTAAAATTGCATTCAGATACACTAACTATTAGGGATGCACCGATACCAGTTTATCGGTATCGAGTACCGATTTTTTTTTTGTGTGCGGTACTTGCCGATGCCGAATATTGGTACCGGAAGTCCCATTAAGGAAGCCGGGCGGCGTGTAATGACTCGCCGCCTTGCTTCCCGATTAGCCGTGAAGTCATCTCCATGCTCCCTCGTCACCAGCTTTCTGGCCAATCAGGAAGCTGGGGGGCGGGTAATGACTTGACGCCTGTCTTCCTGATTGGCCAGCTTCACGACCAATCAGGAAGCTGAGCGGCAAATCATTACACGCCGCCCGGCTTCCTGCTTGGCCAGGAAGCTGGCTCCATGCTCCCTCATCACCAAGTGATAACGGAACTTCCGGTATTGGGATAGGAATCTGGAGCATTTTTTGTGTATCACTTGACTGTAGATCCTCAAATCATCTCTGAATTGGTGCTGACACTGTCCTTCCTTCTGGAGGGTGGCTACTTTTGATCCTAATTGTCCCCCTGTGTGTTGTGAAGTAGTCACTGCTCCAAGCTCACTCCCGTGACAGAACCTCATGTTTAGTTTACTAATTTGTATGGAGATTGTAGTCTATCACAGGAGTGAGCTTGGAGCGGTGACTACAACACACACAGGGACCGTGGGGAACAAAATTAGCCCCCTCCAGAAGGAAGGACAGTGTCAGCACCAATTCAGAGATGATTTGAGAATCTACAGCCGAGTGATACACAAATTAGATACATTTTTGTTAATAGTGAAGGTACTTGAATGTATTTTTAAAGGAGAACTATGAGGTGAGTGCTTTTCACTCGCCTCATAGTTCTAGCCGACCTGTGACAATGAGACTGTCACAGGTCGGCTCAATAGATCGGGAGGTGAGCGAACACATACCGGCGTTCGCTCACCTCTCAATCCTGTCACGGCTCTCTGCCGTGACAGGAGAGGGGCTGGATTCCCCCCTCCCTGCTCCGATCCGCCAGCGCTGACTAGCGGAACGGACGGAGCCAGCTGTTAGTCACGCAGCTGGGTGGATCCCGGAACAATTGTCGTGATCCGCTTCAGCTGCGGCGTCTCAGTATACCGCAAGCAGCAGCTCGCGGTATACTGAGCCTAGGGTGATGGGAGGATGCTAGTTTGTGTCCTCCCGTTACCCTAGGAGAACTATGGGGAAAAGCCTTAACCCCATAGTTCTCCTTTAAGATTTAACTCCTGAGTTTAGTGTCACTTTAATAACTTTGCTGCATTGCAGGGCAGGTTTAGGACAAGTTATGAACTTGTTTCCTGGAGAGGGTTTGGGTGCCCTTTACTAACAGAGCTCCAGGATTTTCCCATTTTAGATAGTTTGTCCATCTCTTTCTTTAAATCTGTATTCTCATCTGCTGTAAATGTACAACTGTCTCTACCGTTTCTTTATTATAGAAGTAAGGTGAACTCTATGGCTTTGATTTGCTGTCTTACTGATTACTATATTTGTCTTGCTAAATGTTCTAATTGTTGTTCTGTAATAATAAGCAGGATTTGTTTTCCGGTGAATCTGAATTCCATTGATGGGTAACTTATTCTTAGCCATTGTATGTTTATGTATTCTGAGGGGATTGTGGACATAGCTGAAAGGGGATCTGTAGAGCACATACAACCCTAACCCCTATCCTGACCACCCTATTTATTTATTTTTTTAAAATTACATGGGGGTAGAGCCATGTAATACTTGTAATGCTGCAAAGAATCTGCATACAGAGTCTTATCATTTGACCATATACCTAGGAATGTGGTCATCTAGCCTCAGCTAAAGCAGCATTTTAATCTTCCTTTTCATCTAGGAGTATTTAACTGAATGCCAAGGCATATGGTCACATGGCTTTCCATTTTCCTCTCAAATTACAAGGCAGTCAGTACGGGAAACAGATGTATTTTTACTATAGGCCTGCTATTAGGTCCAGTTCGGCAGGTATAGTCCAACCAGGAACAGATTATATTTCTATGGGGAGGGGGACAAATTGATCATCCCTGCTACTAATTTCCAGATCAGTCACTGTTGCTCCTCAGAGGTGAGTCTAGCACTATAGGTTTCTGCTCAGTCCAGATATATGTATATTCTCCTTAAACAATCACTCTTGTTCATGTCCTTCATGTTCTTTAGAAAACCTCCTTAATGATCTGATTTTTTTTTTTTTGACTGTCATCTAATGCCTTTGCTTTATTCACCTGTCCGTTCCAGAGATCCTTTTCTGTAAATGCTGCTTTGCTGTGGAATAATGTCAGTGAACTGTATTGTGTTCTATGCAGAATGGCTGTGGATGTTGAGTGTGGGGACATTGGAGACTGGGAAGGTCGCTGGAACCATGTTAAGAAGTTCCTCGAGCGATCTGGACCTTTCATACACCCCGCGTTCGAACCAAGCAATGAAGTGAGAAACCAACTCTTTACATTCATTTGTCTTTAGCTTTGCACTCTGGATAGGTGAAATGAGAGTGAGATTTCACATCTGTGTCTTAAGACATGTGCTATAGTATGAACCATTGATTATTATGGGCAGCTGAAGATTGACATTAAAGGTGAACTCCAGGCAAATTGCCTAGTACACAGATAAAATACACATATAGGAGCTATCTTGCCTGCTAAAGGATTTGTGTTTCTGTCAATCCAGGTCTGAGATTTTCACAGCTCTTCCATACAGCACGGCTCTGTCTGGCAGACCAAGAGACCTGACTGTTTCTCCTCTGCCCTTAGTCCAGCACATTGCTGCAATGTGGTCACACAAACAATGTGATGCATTACCATTAGTTCTTAATAGTTCCACAATGATCCATGCCAATTGGAAGCATGGTGACCTTCTACTGTGTGCCGTGGTGTCATGTGTTGCCAAAAATGGTACGTGTCTGATTTTTAGTGATATTTGGTGCATTACCCGCCTATATAAATAAATTTGCTGCCTTAATGCAGTGCACATTAACACACGGCATAATACCTGTTAACGCAATGCTCCAAACAGTGTGAATAAGCCCTTGCCTTGTCCTTTCCCAAACATGTGAACAAGAAACGGAGAAACAACAGACTGATGAGCTAACAGCATGTCCTTTGTTAGCACGAGTATTACGGCACAGCTGAATGGCTCTATGTGCTGCTTCCAGCCTGAGCTCTACTGTACATGGATTGCTAGAGGCAGAAACCAAGTCAAAATCAGATACAATGCTTGTATTCAAAAATACATGAACTGCATTAATTTGTATCTCCTGCATCTGCCTGGAGTTCAGCTTTAAAGGAATCTGGTGAAAAGAGAAATATGGGGCTATCACTGCTGATATCCCTATTAAAATGCTAGTTTGCCTTCCTGACCCAGATCATGTATGTAGATAAGGAGCGCTGAATTCACTGCAACTTCACTTGCTGCATACTTGTTCTGGATTATTGTTTTGGAAAGTGTTGAAGTCAGAGAATGGCATTTTCAGGAGGAGATCAGCAAGGGCAGCCCCCTTATTAACCTCATGCTGGGTTTATGGTAAAGTAAAACTGCCTCCTGTGTATTTTTCTATGTTGTAAAGATTTTAAAAAACCTTTAGTTATCTAGTTCTGCTCTGTATATATTATGACTGCGCTTACCTTGCCCTTGCTGAAATCTTTTAAAGAAAGTGCTTAATGTTCTGCCTTTACTATAATTATTTGATCAGCCTTGGAATAAATAATATACACTATATTGCCAAAAGTATTGGGACACCGGCCTTTACACGCACATGAACTTTAATGACATCTCAGTCTTAGTCAGTAGGGTTCAGTATTGAGTTGGCCCACCCTTTGCCGCTATAACAGCTTCAACTCTTCTGGGAAGGTGTCCACAAGGTTTAGGAGTAAGGGAATGTTGGACCATTTGTGAGGTCAGGTACTGTTGTTGAGGGAAAAGGCCGGGCTTGCAGACTCCGCTCTAATTCATCGCAAAGGTGTTCTATCGGGTTGAGGTCAGGACTCTGTGCAGGCCAGTCAAGTTCCTCTACCCCAAACTCACTCATCCATGTCTGTATGGACCTTGCTTTGTGCACTGGTGCGCAGTCATGTTGGAACAGGAAGGGGCCATCCCCAAACTGTTCCCACAAAGTTGGGAGCATGAAATTGTCCAAAATGTCTTGGTATGCTGATGCTTAAGAGTTCCCTTCACTGGAACTAAGGGCCAAGCCCAACCCCTGAAAAACAACCCCCCCATAATCCCCCCTCCACCAAACTTTACACTTGGCACAATGTGGTCAGGCAAGTACCGTTCTCCTGGCAACCGGCAAACCCAGACAAGTCCATCGGATTGCCAGACAGAGAAGCGTGATTAATCACTCCAGAGTATACGTCTCCACTTCTCTAGAGTCCAGTGGCGGCGTGCTTTACACCACGGCATCCGACGCTTTGCATTGGTGATGTAAGGCTTGGATGCAGCTGCTCTGCCATGGAAACCCATTCCATGAAGCTCTCTACGCACTGTTGTTGTGCCAATCTGAAGGCCACACCAAGTTTGGAGGTCTGTAGCTATTGACTCTGCAGACAGTTGGCAACTACTGAGTACTGTGCGCTTCAGCATGCGCTGTCCCCGCTCTGTCATTTTACGTGGCCTACCACTTCGTGGCTGAGTT
>NW_017306464.1:884074-894493 GCF_000935625.1 Nanorana parkeri | reverse complement strand
GGGAATGTTGGACCATTTGTGAGGTCAGGTACTGTTGTTGAGGGAAAAGGCCGGGCTTGCAGACTCCGCTCTAATTCATCGCAAAGGTGTTCTATCGGGTTGAGGTCAGGACTCTGTGCAGGCCAGTCAAGTTCCTCTACCCCAAACTCACTCATCCATGTCTGTATGGACCTTGCTTTGTGCACTGGTGCGCAGTCATGTTGGAACAGGAAGGGGCCATCCCCAAACTGTTCCCACAAAGTTGGGAGCATGAAATTGTCCAAAATGTCTTGGTATGCTGATGCTTAAGAGTTCCCTTCACTGGAACTAAGGGCCAAGCCCAACCCCTGAAAAACAACCCCCCCATAATCCCCCCTCCACCAAACTTTACACTTGGCACAATGTGGTCAGGCAAGTACCGTTCTCCTGGCAACCGGCAAACCCAGACAAGTCCATCGGATTGCCAGACAGAGAAGCGTGATTAATCACTCCAGAGTATACGTCTCCACTTCTCTAGAGTCCAGTGGCGGCGTGCTTTACACCACGGCATCCGACGCTTTGCATTGGTGATGTAAGGCTTGGATGCAGCTGCTCTGCCATGGAAACCCATTCCATGAAGCTCTCTACGCACTGTTGTTGTGCCAATCTGAAGGCCACACCAAGTTTGGAGGTCTGTAGCTATTGACTCTGCAGACAGTTGGCAACTACTGAGTACTGTGCGCTTCAGCATGCGCTGTCCCCGCTCTGTCATTTTACGTGGCCTACCACTTCGTGGCTGAGTTTTTTTAAAATAGTTTTGGATGGCGCAAGGAAAGGTTAGTGCCTCTATTAGGTCATGATTGTGTCCAAACTCCCAAAAAAAAAAGCTGCATACCAATGAACTGAGAGTCCAAAAACTTTAAATATTGGTGTTTGTTCAGTAACAACCAATATGTTTCAGGGGTTCAGAGGTATCCCCCTTCTTCAGAACTGTAGAGCAGATTCTGTGGTCTGCTGCTCACATTTGAAAATGTATTTATCCCTTTTGTGGTGGTCAGATTTACCTTCTACATTCGTAGCATTGACTGCTCCTGCTTGTTATGGTATCTTGTTGAACTATGGCATACGCATGGACTGCGGCTGTAATCCTTAATTTCAGCTGTGCCGGTCTGCTAAAAACTTCCTGGTTATTGCATGATTCTTCTGCCAGTACTCATGCAGGGCACCCTGGCCATGGTGCTGGAATGGTGACTTCTTGCATTATCCTACAAGGTCTTGGTGGGACAACATCCATTCGGATTGTTTTTAAATACTACTGATTGTAACACCCATCTTCCTCAGCAGAAGAAGCCTAAAGAATAGATTATTCTATTCTCCCTTTATGACTTTAAGAACATTCCTTGCCCTGACCCTCCAAGTCAGGTTCTCGGTTCGCCCACTAGCTCTGGAATTCAGTCTGCTATATCTACATACAAGCATTCGTCAGCATGCAGTTGAGCTGTCACTTTCCAGGGTGTGGGAACTCTTGGAAACCTTGTATCACTGATGCCTGGGTGCAGGAGGTGGTGTGCCAAGGCTACCACTCGAGTTTTCTGTCCCTTACTGCTTTTTTTCTGTCAACCAACAGATTTCGTGGGCCTTTACCGTTTTCTGAATCCAGGTGTCATTGTCCCAGTTCCTGTTGTGGAAAGACAGCACAATCTTGACTGTTCAGATGTGACAGCGTTTCGGGTGGATCCATAGTCGCTGGAAGTGACTCATCATTTGGAGTATCTGAGTCCAGTCCTGGACCCATGACTAGATTTTTTCTTCCACAGTAGAAACTTTAGACTTTCCTCTCCCAGATTTGAGCTTTCCAGCCCAGGAGTTGCCTGACTCTCAGCTTTTGCATGAAAGTCTTGGGCCTGATATCTTCCATCAAGACAGTTTAATTTGCCCAGTTTCACTGCAGACCTCTACTTTGCTATGTTCTGTCGTCCTTTGATAAGTCAGTCAGATCCCTGGACGTCTTGATTCCTTTGGCACAGAGGACCAGGTTGCCGCCTCTGGAATTGTGTAATTCCTTAATTCCCATATTCTGTGTACAAATCTTTGACGGATACCAGAATGTTGGGCTGGGGAAGAGTCCTGGGCACCCTGTAGATGCAGGTGTCTTAGTTGTCGCTGAAGTCTCGTCTCCCAATCAAAACCAGAGAACTTTGGGTGATTTGGCTGTCTCTGCAGCATTTGACCATCCTGCTGGGTGGTCATCCATCCGATCAGGGTTCAGTCTGACAATGCAATGGCCGAAGCATACATCAACCTTCATATAGGCATAGTCAATTGGCAGAAGGACTTCCTCAGCTGCAAGTGCTTGGTCCCAGGGAAGTAGTGCCCATGGCCATAGGTATTCCAAGTCCTGTATTACAGGACTCCTCCGCTCTGCAATCCATGCTCCTCTCTTTGAGTCACTAAGGCTTGTACTCGAGGGCTTAGAAATAATAGCACATGGGCACACTTTTCTGATTTTTTTGTTTTGTTACATCTCCAAAATGTTACAAATGATAGAAAATTGTGCATTGGATTATGCAGTGTAGGACTGAATTACAGTGAATCTTTTCTTATTACAGGTATTTATGTAGCACCAACAATTTACACAGTGCTTTACATAGTGCACAATCTAAGGTCCCAATCTCACATGCAAACATACGAGGGCCAATTTAGACTGGAGCCAATTAACCTTCCAGCATGTCTTTGGAGTGTAAGAGGAAACCCACGCAAGCAAAGAGAGAACTTGCAAATTCTTTGTAGATAGTGACCTAAGGTTTTCTTAAAAACAGGAGCACGTGGATGACCATATCCGTCTTCTGCTGCTCATTCTCTGTCCAACCGCAGTTTTGGGTCTGTTCTGGAACAGGGTGTGCTATGTGTACAGTTGTGCGTTCTGTAGGGGGGACCAGGAGAACTGGGGTGCCTAGATTACTAGGGTAGCTGAGCAGAATAAAAAAAAAAATCTTGGGGGCATAAAACAGTTAAAGAAGAACTCCAGGAAAACAACTGATTGCACCATGCAGTTCAATCTGTTAGTGTAAGGGCTTACCTTAAATTATGCCCCTCTATCCGATCAACTTCTTCTTTCCTGTAGTCTTCAGCTGTCCCTCCCTCAAGCGCTGGTGCTGTTCTCCGATCCAGCAGTGACTTATTTGTGCTAGCTGGCACTTCCTGTCCCACAGTGTCTGTGTGGGTACAATGCTGCTCCATAGACTTACCTTGTGTCTCTCCTCGTCTCCCGGCCGAACAACTGAACTGCGCATGTGCCTGTCCCAAGATCCTTTGCGGCCACCTGAGACTCTTCAGATGGTCGGACAGGAGCGCTCGGCGGAGATGCAGGTAAGTTTAAACCTGTTTGAGAAGTTTTATTTTTATATTTTGGCATATATCTACTGCTAGCAAAAAACGCTGAGGGTTTATAACCCTTTAACGCTTGCAGTGCGGGGGTATCCCCACTGCAAAGCTTAATACAATTAACTGGAGTTCTTTAACATACATATATGACAATTGTGTATTTAGTTTTATTCCCCGGAGTTTAGCTTTGGTAAAACAATCCAAAGAGCAATAATGATAAGCAAAGTAACCCTCAGTAACGCACTAAAGGCAGACTCGTAAAAGATTGGAATGGGTTTCCGGCACTTTGCACAGTGCCCTTTCTTTAATAAAAAAGGAATGTGTGCATTTAGCTGGCAGTATTGCATTGTTTTTATGTGTTACTGGCTTTTCTGTCTCCTTTTGTGATATAAACAGTAATCTGATAATATTTGTGTTTTGATTATTAGGCTGTGTAATGCAACTGTTCTAGAATGCAATTAAATAATTATATCAGCCTAACATTTTGCATGTAGTCAGAGCTATGAAAATGTGACTGTGAGAGATTGATATATGCATGCACAATGTGAGAATGACGTTTTCTAAGGGACTGTTCACATGTGTGCAGATTCCGGCTTCATAACGCATGGCCAATTACCACAGGTATCATTTGGGACACGATTCAAATGAATTAAAGCCAATGGATATGATTGATACCACTGCCATGCACTTCTGTTTGTTGATTTTAAGCTTATACCTGCTTTAGTCGTGCTGTAAAGCAAAGCTGTGGTTTGTCCATGCAAGTCAAAGTGACCGGTTCGCTTTACTACCCGCCAAGCCAACATCTTGCTTTCCTTCACTTGTCCGCTGCTCTATTAAAGTGACATATACTAGCCTCCTCCCGTGGCCCGAAGTTCAGTATACCCCGAGCTACAGCTCGGGGTATACTGAGACCGCCGCTGCCGGGACGAATCCCGACAATGCTGTAGAGATCCACCCAGCTGTGTGAATGACAGCTGGCTCTGCCTATCTAGAGTCGGAGCCAACTGTGCCCGTCCCCTCCCCGTCCATTCCTCCAGTCAGCGCTGGAGAGATCGGAGCGGGGAGGAGGGGAATCCCTGCGGGGAGCTGGGACTGACGGTCACCGCTCTCTGCAGGGAGATGATCGAGAATTGAGTGAGCCACAGTATGTGTTAGCTCACTTCCCGATCTATTGAGCCCACGTGTGACAGTTTCATTGTCACACGTCGGCTCAAACTATGAGGATGTGTGAAAAGCACTAACCTCATAGTTTTCCTTAACTATTAACAAAAATGTATCTTATTTGTGTATCACTCGGCTGTAGATCCTCAAATCATCTCTGAATTGGTGCTGACACTGTCCTTCCTTCTGGAGAGTGGCTGCTTTTGTTCCCCATGGTCCCAGTGTGTGGTGTAGAAGTAGCCACCGCTCCAATCTCACTCCTGTGATGGACTACAATCTCAATACAGATTAGTAAACTAAACGTTGGATTGTAGTCCATCACGGCAGCGACACTGTTACTTTGCATGGACAAAGCACAGATTTTGAGACTTTGCTCATTCACTGGTGAACATTAGAGCACTAAGGTCTAATGCACATTAAGATTATTTATTTTCCCTTATTGGCTACACCCTTGCTATATCCTAAATCTACCTGTTCTCACAAACTGCCTGAATACGTCATGTCACGTCACCAGGTGCCCCAGTCGACAAAGCGATGGGGAAATGGCAATCCTTCATGTTGGAATGGATGTTTTTGTTTCCTTCGAGTAGGACAACATTATTGGTATTTTGTCAGAGACTTCCCTTTTTTGTCTGCATAATATAAACATGCACACTTGGGTAGTCCTAACATGCATGTTTATAGACCCATGTGAATTTTTTTTTTCCTTGAGTGTTCTTTAATGGCTGTGGCCAGCCGAAGTTCCATCTTCTTTTAGAAAAAAAAAATGTTTTTACTTTTAATCTATTTTTTTTCCAATCCATATTAACAAAAAAATCACAGTGTGCTATGAAGTTCAGCACAACTGCACCCATTGGCAGAATTGTGAACAGGCCCTTAGCATCCATGACATAAACACACTTATTCAGTAAAAAAGGGTAATAGTGACTCCTGGCAGCCAGTCAGATTTCAGTTTACTGTATTCAGAGCAGTAAAAGATAAATGCTGATTGGCTGCTGTGGTTTCTGCCATTTAGATGCTGATTTTGCTTTACTGAATGAGACTGTAAGAGTGAAGTGCACATAAAACTGCAATGTGATGATTCCTAGGCAATGTAAGGGTTTGATAAACTCTGACTTTTTTTGCCATACACAAGCACGCACGTATTGTAACAGTGTGGTTACAGTTTGGCCATCTTAGTGATGCAGTTGAATCATATTAATTTCATTTTCTTTTTCAGTCTCTGCAGTTTCTGTTAGAAACCTGTAAAATATTGGTTGTTGGAGCTGGGGGTTTGGGGTGTGAACTTCTCAAGAATCTGGTAATTTTATCTTCTATTTATATTTTTAATGTGTAATATTTGTTTTTCATTATTGTTTTCACAGCAAGGAATTATTCATAATTTTAAAGCCTAACTTGAGACAAAACTGTTTCTTTTATTTTGGATATTGCAAGGAAGGCTTAGAGCCTGTCTACGGGGGGAAATACAAACTCCCCTAGCAGTGGGGCTAATTCTGCACTGGGGGTTAACTGCTCATTTTGTTCTCGGGGACCTGGGTAAAGCAGTTTTATTTACTTGATTTCTGCTCCCCTGACAGTCGGCGCTCTCCACATCTCCCCTACGCTTAGGGCCCTTTTACACCATCTGTGCTATAGCTGCCCTGACCCTTGTTTCCTGCGCAGCCCCAACGCAAGACAAGGCAAGTTGCCTTGTTATAGATGGTGCCCATTCACACCACCGATTTGTGGTAAGAACACGGTGTTGTGTGCTAAAAAAAGTGTGGCATGCCTCACGCCCCACTGTGCCCGTATAACATGTGACATTTCAGTAAAGTTCTAACAAAAAATAAATAGTACACATCGCTTCGGCCCTGTGACGGGCACCACACACCGGACTGCCTGGTGTGAATTGGCCCTTAGGCTTCTGGACTGTCCCTTGGCATCCTCAAGTAAGGGAGAAGAGGCTGGGAGTGTGGACCAAGTAGGTCAAATTCCTTTACCCAGGTACCCTACACCAAACTGAGCTGTTACCCCTTGCAGTGCAGGGGCAGCCACACTTCGAGGGAAGTTTTTCACCCTGGAGATGGGTTTTTAGCATCCTCACGCTTTCCAAATAATAAAAAACTTGGCTAGAGTTAGGCTTTAAGAAAATCCTTCTAGCTTTCTGAAGTCATGTGGAGCTTATTCTGAAAAGTGCATTACATGACAATTCTACTTTCTGCTCTTGTGTTTATACTTGCTTGTCCCTGCAGCCAAGGATTTCACATACAGGGACCTCCAGCCTAAAAGGTGTGTGTTTTCATCATTCTATTCCTGCAACATCTGTTCCTTGCCACCACTCGAGAGATGAAGGAAAGAAGAGCAGTCTGTCTCCCACTTAACCTCCCTCTAGTGGTGGTAGGTAACAGCTGCTTCAAGAATAGAATAGCCTCATCCAGGTCCTCAGAACCTCCACAACTACATCAAATTCTTGGTGGCTTCAGTAGCCCACTACAAGATACTGCTGTGACACATTTATATCAGTGGAATGGTGCCTTGACTCGCGCTAGCTGAGTACCACCAGCCGGATTGCTATCAGCACAGCATTACTCTTTTAGTTCTATAAGAAACAAGATGTCACCATGTGTCCAAAAAAAGGTCTGTTAATGATGCATATTGTCACAGACATGGTGATATTTCGAGGCCACGCAGGGTCCCCTACATCAGGCTCAGTATGACAAGCAATCATACCGAGCCTGATGAAGGGGACCCAGTGCAACCCGCGAAACGTCGCTATCTCTGTGACAATATACGTCAATAAAATACTTTTTTTGAACACATGGTGAGATCTTGTTTCTTTATTCATCCTAGTGTTGCCATCCGCAGTCACTGCAGCACTTTATCTCCATGGGTTTTCCAGTAAAGAGTTCAGTCGGATATCTTCTGGACTCTTTATTCTGTCACATAAAACCACAAGTGGCACGGGACAAGAAGCAGCTGCTGGGAAAGCCAAAGCATTATTAGGTATGCTGTTGGCAGTGCCCAAACCAAAGCTGACCACACTGCATTCCACTGATTATCTCTGTGGCCAGCACTATGATGCAATATTCTTCCAACGGACAGCACAAGTGACAGCTTTGGCATGCTAGCAGTTTTGCATAGTCCCTATCCATTGCCTATTGATGGTTGTATTTCTAGTTAGACACCATGCAATAGCATTGTAGCTCGAGCTGTCACTTTTCTACCCACTGGCTAAAGCAGCGCAGTTGCAATGAGCAGAACCTGCCTAGCCATGCATAACAAAACTTTGCAATGCAAGCCCTGAAGTTTACTCTATAAAGCAGGGTTTCTTAACTGGGGTTCCTCAACACTGTTGTTCAATCATATACGGTTTCCACAAAGCAGTAATTGCTGTTAGTGTTTTCACTGAGCATCAATGTGCCGCTAGCAAAAATGGCATTATTTGTGCTTTTATTCAATATTACATGTACAATTCACTGATCATGCTAACATCATGTGAGCTGTAGATCAGAAAATTGTTTCTAGGGGTTGCTCGGGCATAAAATGGTTGGGAGAGGCTGGCCTTAAGAGTGTTTTTAAGCTGCAGGGCACTTTGTCTCAAATTCCTTGTTGTTAGCAAATTATGTGCTCCTTACAACTGCCTTTCTGAGCAGACTTCAGGGACAAGAAAGAGTGAGGCATACGTGCAGAAAGTTTACTTATTTTTTAAAGAAGAAATCCAGGCTTTCTCCTGTCAGCTTGGTCCCTGTCAGTACACCAGATTGACTGCTTGTGTACAGGGATTCCAAGAGGCTGATACATAGTCAAATTTAGGTACCTGCAAGAATTGTAATGCTGTATTAAATGAATTGAAAGCTACAATAATTTGTTTCTTTCACATCTGCCTGGAGCTCAGCTTTAAATGTTCTTATTAGAGGGCTCATAATGAAAACTCATAAACAAAAAAGTGTTTTTTTACAGGACTCGTTCTCTGTGTTTTGTTAAATTGTTTGTCCATCGCCCTGCATGGAACCAATAAAGTCAGTGAAATGGGGTGTTTTGAAAATGCATTTGTCAGAGAATGGTAGTTGGAGGTTTCTGGGGCCCGCTGGCTTTTCTAGCGCAGCCCCAAAGCGCAAACAAGACAAATTGCCGTGCATTGAATAGGCTCAGTCCACACCGCTGCATTGCTATCAAACACCAGCAGACTGGCATTCAGTGCAGCTTAATGGTGTGAGGAGACCCTGTTTCTACTTTCCTTTCAGGGCACAATGACAATGTCTGTGTACTAGAACCAGATTGATTTTCACATGACAGATTAAGATAATCTCATTGTTACAAATTCTAAATTTGGGATGGCAAATGCTGAATATGATATGGAAATTAACCCTAAATCTTCTTTAGGACCCCAGGCAAATGGTACTGTACGACTGTATTAGTAATATTTTATCCTGTATTGTCAACAGGCACTCTCAGGATTCCGACAGATCCACGTTGTAGATATGGACACCATAGATGTCTCTAATTTAAACAGGCAATTTCTGTTCCGGTAGGTAATGACATTAGTACTGAAAATGGTGCAGAGTAACGGGAATGTAGTTATTGATTATAAGGTAAATTTAGGAGTGATGTTAAGCCCTCTTTTATTCTTTGTTACACAATAACCTGAATAAGCAGAGTGGCAAAAGCATAAATTCACCCCCCCCACAACCTTGCTCAGCTGAAAGCGAGGAGGAAGGCTTTTAACCCTGTGTTTCCCAGGAGCTTTATATGCAGGCTCTGCCCGTGTAGTGTGTTCACTGATGGGCAGGGAGAGGCAGGCAGTTTACATCTCATACACCAAGTCAAAAATGCTGCAATCCTTTTTTTTTTTTTTATTACGAGCAGAACCAGCACTGAAATAGAAATTGGAGCTAGTGGTGCAGATAAACCTGAATCTGTTTTGCCAATGTGGCACATGCCACTCGTGCCACCTTTGTTAATTTCCCTCAATTAAAAAAAAAAATGATTTTCATTAAACATGATGCATTTACATTGCACATTAAACCTTTCTCTGGGAGAACCATTTTTAGTGTCTACCTTCCCTCCATCGTCCCATCATTTGATTGCAACTTTGGTGCTTAAATAAGTGTTTGTTTCTGTCATGTTTTCACAGGCCAAAGGATGTAGGAAGACCCAAAGCAGAAGTGGCGGCTGAATTTATAAATAGCAGAATCCCTGACTGTTGTGTCACCCCGTATCCTTCATGAAAGTTTACGTATCATATAAAGCGTTGCAGAAATGTGCACAAAAGCTGCCTTTCTCGCTAGACTGGTATTTGCTGTAACGCAGCTCATTACTGTTCTGGGAGCTCTGATCCTTGAGATGAGCAGGAACAACAAAATGGAGCATTGAGTTTAGTTTTATCTACTTACTTTCGAGTGCCCAGTGAATCCCAATGTCACTCTTTGTAGAACTTTACTGCCAGACTCCCAAGCACAAATGACATATTGGGCAGCAGTTTATGCGTGCGATTCCCATTATTTTCCCACTAAGCCCCATCCCTTTCCATGCTGTTGTTGCCAGTGCTGAATTCTCTGTATTCATACATGTTTTTCCTGCCTAGAGAAGGAAGAAATAACAGTTTATGCATGACCCAAAGAAAGGCTGATTGCCTTGGTCCAGACTAGTTATAAAACTTTAAATATCATTCCCCCCCAAACCTTTAATGAGCTGCTCCTCTCTTGGACTCCACACATGACTACACAGATCTGCCACCAGCTGCAGTTTGTACAAGGAGTGTCGCTTTCATTTTTAGATAGTTCATTTATTTTACACTGTAAATAATGCATTGTGTGACAACAAGACACACTCTGCTGCAGTGGAGAGAGAGACAGTGAGAAGGGTGAGTCTTTCTCTTCTGGAGTGCACAGAGGTAGTTCCCTTCTGCCTGATGAAGGGAGGAACGCACTGCTTTAG
>NW_017306464.1:875267-884000 GCF_000935625.1 Nanorana parkeri | reverse complement strand
AAGGGGGGAACGCACTTGTTTAGGGGGGGGGGGGGGGATTTAAACTGGAGAATCAGGGAATACATGTGGGCATACTGAAGGAGGCATTGAGTAGCAACCAATCAGAAGTCACATTGTCCTTAACCTTGAATTCCATGTAAACAGTCATTATAAAAAAATTCAAGACATGGACGAATCATTTTATCGAGGTAGAGCTTGTTCCTTAATTTTAGATATTAACATAATGATCCCTGGTTATTCAGGAATTCAGTATATTTTGTGCTTTTTTTTTGTTGCATTCCAGACTTTCATCTCGTAGTATGTGGTCTGGATTCAATTATTGCCAGGCGGTGGCTGAATGGAATGCTGGTAATATAACGCTCCCTTCTATTTACATTTAACGTCAACCTGTACTGAAATAGTAAACGCATGTTGTGAAGGAGGAAGGTAGGGGTGGTAATTAGGTACTTTCAGTTATAAAGGTTATTGTATTTCAGAAGTATCATATGTAATTCCAGGAAATGACCTACGCCACAAAAAGAAAAAAACAATGGATTTCAGGGGATAACAACAAAGATATCAAAATGAAATTCATGACTCCATTTTATAAATCTTCATGGTTCTTATGTATATAAACCTTGGAGATCAATTCATACATTTAAAATTTTGTACAATAACCAAGGAAATGCTTTGTAGATTTTGAGCCTTTTATAGTAAACCTGGTATGGACGTAAACTAGATTATAGGAGCAATGTACTTTTTAGAAGTTAAATATTTGAGTAGTCATGCATCAAGCTGAAGGGCTTTTTTTACTTGCGTCAAAGCCAAGTCTTGTTTGGGAGTCAGACTTAGTCAGACTGGGCAGTGTAAAACTAGGTAGGAACCTGCATGGCGTAACTGCATAAAAACTTTCCTTTTAGTCCACTAGAATGATTGCTAGCCTCTGCTTCTTCATTGTAATTATTTAAAGGTTCTTTTGACCCAACTCTGACATTTTAGTTATACAGTAGATGGGGTCTAGGGGGCTTTGTCACCTGCTGGCTTCCTATACTTCATTGGTGAGATCTCCCTACCACATTTTCTTGCTGAGTTTCTGCCACCGGTGGGTTCAGACTAGCTAGAATCATGTGTTCTCTGTAATGGAAAAAAATCCAACAGGGAAGATGGGACCACCTCATATTGGTTATGGCAGACAGGTCTGACAACACAAATGCAAAGAATTTTACTACTGGTTTCCTGAAAAGATTTAAGATATCTAATAGAAGAAGATCTAGCACAACTTATGTATGTGCTCCAGCTTTTCATTGCTGTCTGTGACTTTGATGCAGATTTGCCCGCACTTCATGTCTGGGGAACTGTTGACAACAAGATGGAAAGTGAGAAGCAATCTTTTTAAAGTAGCCCCAAATGACAGTTCAAACCTTAACTCACTCCCTCAAAAACAAACAAAACTTTTTCGTCTGGAAATACACTTTAATCAATCATCACGGATTACAGATTACCTCTCAAGCTTTCTCCAAAAAATGAAAGAAAATTTTTAGTTGGGCTGGATTTTTTTTTCTAAAAGAGGAGTGGCTAATTGGTTCAAAAGACCTGACAACTGCAGGTTCTGTACTGATATATAGGTAGCTATACGGATATCTAAATATTTGTTTTCATTCTCAGATGTCCCTCCTGAATTATGAAGATGGAGAGTTACAGCAAAGCACAGTTATTCCTTTTATTGATGGAGGTACAGAAGGCTTTAAAGGAAATGCCCGTGTCATTTTACCAGGGATGACTGCATGCGTGGAGTGTACTCTTGAATTGTATCCACCACAGGTTAGAGTATAAAATGTTCTCGTTATGATTAAGATCACCTGCATGTATCATGATGTACACCAGTTTTTTTTTATAGAGAAGACAGAATGTGGGGCAGAGATCTGCAGAATTCTAGGCCTCATCATGTATGGTCATCATGATTTTGCTCTTCCGTATAGCACTCCATGGGTGAATCACAAGAGTACACTTTGTCAAGTAACAATAAAGACTGGAAAAAAAAATTAAAAAAACAAAATGTATGCAGTCGTGCCTTCTGTTTTTTGGCCTCTCGGGATGTCTGTGTATGTTGGCACAGGCAGTGTACTCGCGTTGGGCTTTATGATGTCACCCTTGTGACACGGGGCAGTAATGGGGGTAAGGTAAGAAGAATATATTCTAACATTTTTCTCCACAGGTGAATTTCTGTATATTCATCATATGGCAATTTATAAAAGGAGAGGAGGCCCTGGTATAATGAGCAGGCCTTGTTGTCTAGTGCAAGGACCATTTTAAAACTGAAATCAAAGGAAATACTGTATAAATAAAACGCCAGTCCTGTAGTAATTTAAGATCATTACACACAGCTGGCGTAAGTACCTGTGGTGTCAGCCTCTTGTAATATCTTGCTCTCAGTTTAGAAGAGGAAGGCTCAACACTAGCAGGCAATCAGACTCTGCTGCTTTGCCTGTGTGCTAATGAAACATGCTGATCGGACAGGAAAACCAACAGGGTTATTCACAAAAGGGTGAAGCGTTTGGAGAAGGCCGGAGAAGTGAATAATCTAGGCTAAAACAGTTGATTTGGAAAAATTATCCAATTAAGCTCACTTTCCGGTTCAGCTATGTTGTCCTAGATTGTTCACTTCTTCTGCCTTCTCCAAACTCGTCACCCTTTTGTGAATAACCCTGCAAATGATGGGCCTTCCTTAAGCAGGTAAAACAATTTTACATGTATGTATTTCTGTTGTGTATTTAGCTGCTTACTAACCTTACTACAGGTCCTATCTGCCATTGCAGCACAGCGCTGGCAGTAGAGCTGTGACATCACCACAATTGTAGTCCTGCCGTACTTCCTCATGCCCCATGACAGCAGCTCCTCTGTATGGACCTGAGGCTGGGGGTAAACATTGCAAGAGCTTATGCATTTCACTTGCGATGCACTGATTGCAGGTGCAATTCTCTGCAGACTTCTATGCAAAAACAAGAGTAAATGCACATTAATCATAAGATCAGAGTTGCTGCATTTGCTATTTTTTTGCAAAAGGTGGTCTGTGCCTTTAATATATAAAAAAGCGAAGCATCTATAATTTTTATGAATAAGGTGAACTTCCTTTTGTGTGCAATTCCATCAGGACATTTTAGATTGACATTGTTTACCAAAATGTGACCCATTCCATTGCTGTTTCTGTAACATTCTTTTATTGTTCTCTCCCTCAGATTAACTTCCCAATGTGTACAATTGCATCTATGCCCAGGTTACCGGAGCACTGTATAGAGTATGTCCGGATTTTGCAATGGCCAAAAGAGCAACCGTTTGGAGGTATAATGGAAATCCCTCTGATATATTTATTTAATAACTTTTCCGATCTTTCATGCAATTCATTTTCAGGTTTGCTAAATCTTAAGAAGGAACTCCAGCTAGTATCAAAATTAACCCGTGTGGTTGAGCTTTTACTACACTGCAATGATTAACTGCTCATTTTGGTCTAGGGGCGGAATAAAGATGATATGCTCATCTGATCCTTGGTCCTGCGGTGGAGAGCACTCGCCTCTCTCCCCCTCCACTCCGGCTATGGTTCCATTCAACAGACAATGCTGTTGAATGGACTTGCATTAGCCTATGGGAGAAGAGCCCGTGGGGACCAGGCTAGCGGCCAATAAATACTATCCTTGTTGCACTCCTTACCGAAAAGTCCCTTGTAGTGGGGAGTGTTCTTATTGACTGCGGATGGCGCCGTAAATATCTGCAAATTGTAGAAATGTCACCAGCACACTAGTCATATTAGGATAGCAAAAGCTTCATTTATTGAAGTTCTTTGTCATATGAAAAAGCGCTTTCGAGACCACACAGGGTCCCTTCATCAGGTTTTAGCATTGACAATTGTATAGTGATCACATCTAAGTATAAATAGACAGACTGTTGCAAAAAATACCAATCAACACACTCTGACATCACAATGATGTCATAATCCCGCCATGACGCTTGTTCATATGACAAAGAACTTCAACAAATGAAGCTTTTGCTATCCTAATAGGACTGGTGTGCTGGTGACATTTCTACAATTTGCAGTCTAGCAGCCAGACGGGATCAATTCATTTTGAATATAGTTGGATAGAGTGTGGAAGGGTTAGCAACCCTGTCAGGTCCTTATTGCTGAAAGGGAGGAAAATTCCCAAATGTTGAGCTTTCTCTGTAAAGGGAATAGAGGGAAAATCATTTAGTGGGAACACTTGTTAATGACAGGTGTCTAAGAGGGTATTTCGCTCAGTCTGGAGAGATTTCTTCACTTCCTGTTGTGTCTGCAAGGCAGAAAGTAAAGGTAAATCTCTCTAATGTTTACACCGATGGGGAAGAAAAAAATATATTCTGCCTTACCTGTGTATCTGAGCAGGTCCTCCACAGCCAGTGCTCAAATTGGTTGTGTTGACGAGTCGTCGGAGTGTTGACGTCACTTCCCTGGACATGTGACAGTGCCCCGGCCTAGCGATTGGCTGCCAGGTCACATGCTTCCCCATACCTGAAAGTTTCACGTATGTTCACTGTTCACTAGCTGTGGAGGAGCAAGGAGCTGCAATGGAGCATAGGTACTGTGAGTATATTTGGTTGGTGATGCCATTTGCAAGGACATTGTCACTTTGCCTGCACAAGAATAGAGAGCAACAGTGGCCAGACTTTATTATCTCCTAAAAAGAGGCAAAGTGCAGAAGTTTTTTCATGCTGGATCACATGGGATACCAAGATTTAAGTAAGGATCTTGTATTTTAGACAGTATTTGTTTAGCCAGATTTCAACTTTAATATGGTTAAACTGGCTTGTGTGCTCTGCAAAAGGCTGTATGCTTTGTATAAAACAATTTGCTATTTCTTTCTCTAGAGGGTGTTCAGCTGGATGGAGATGACCCAGAGCATATCCAGTGGATATATAAGAAATCTCTAGAGCGAGCTTCACAGTTCCACATCCGAGGAGTGACATACAGACTCACCCAAGGTAATGCGGGTAATCCTATGCCTGGAAAATTCTGTTTGGAACCTTTTTTCTTTTCTTTTTATATTTAAAGTTTACCTCCAGACAATTTTATTTTTAAATTCTATCAGGTTCCTCTATCAGGTTTTTATAGCTGGTACCCGCCGGGGATATTTCCCCTAACTTCCTCTCCTCGTTTCAATGTTGTCACTGGAAAAAGCAGTAAAGAGAGATCTTCAATGGTGATATGGACAGCAATAAAAATTTGACAGGTTCCAAGCTTTATTTTCCAGACAAGAAAATGATGGGAACCCTATCCTAAACCAATATAAAGGTTCATGTTGGATTTACACTGTAAATAGCTTAAAGTGGATCTTACAGTAAAATGCAAGATCAGCTTACATTGCAAGGGCCCCCTCCTCATTTAAAAATCACCTAGTGTCATTGGGTGTAAAATGTACCTGTCAAAAATAAAGTTGCCCTACCCCGTCTTCTGCATCTTTGGGCATGATGTTACCATCCTTCCAGGAAGATCCTTGGGGAATGCTGAGCAGGCAAAATCCAGAAGACACTCCAGTGCATTGCAGTGGCGTCTTTGTGTGAGCTTTCAACTGCTCTGTATTCTCCAGGATCTAGCTGGAAGGGGCTTGAGGTTCTCCTCCCCAAGGTGCCATGAGAGGAAGATGCAGGTGAGGTAAGTATTAACCCGAACTATTTTTATTTACAGGTACAAGTTAAACTTACTAATCGGTAAGAAAATAAGTGTGTTGCTCCAAGTTAGTCCATGCTTGCCTGCTGTAACCAGATGCTCATCCAGGTCATTTGCTGACAGCCACTATACAGGAAAATTGGATGACCGCACACCAGCTATGTCAGAACTCTTTCTTTATTCTTTCATAAAATCATTACACAAGCAATAAACTGCGACCTCTGACTCGTTTCCCACACAGGCACTCATTCATAGAGACTTTATGGCTAAGTACCTGTATGTTTGAAACACATCAGAGGTCTCAATTCATTGCTAGTGTATTGCTTGGGTGAAAGAATAAAGAGAGTTCCAATATAGTTGGTGTGCGTTCATCCAATATTCCTGTATATTAATAGTAGGTGATTTGTGAAGGGGGAGGGGCACTGATAGTGTTGGCTAACCTTACATTTTACTGCAAAGTCCGCTTAAAATGATACCTCTGTCCAGTTATGATCTGCAGAAAGATGTTTATTTTTAACCTTGTGGCAGCGTGTTACTTTAATGTATACTTTAAACTCTTTGTCTTATGGATGCATGACATTCTTATTTTCTGACTTATAGGTGTTGTGAAAAGGATTATTCCAGCGGTAGCGTCTACAAATGCAGTAATTGCAGGTAAATCTCAGAAATGCAGCATTGAGTCTGTGAAGGTTCTCATTCATCCAGGTCATGGTATATCTGTAAAAAATAAGTCAAGGCATTTATTTTTCTTGAAGACATTTCACTGGTCATCCAACCAGCTTTCTCAATTCAGGCTTGTACAAGTCAGTCTGAATTGAGAAAGCTGGTTGGATGTCCAGTGAAACGTCTTCAAGAAAAATACAGCAAGTCCAGTTGCGGTGACTTATTTTTTACAGATCTCGTGCAGCATTGAGTTTGCATGTCCCAACGCTGTGTGTAGGCTTTCCGATTTTATTTCCACAAGCCAATAATTTAATGGTGGGATGATTTGTTTCAAGACATAATGGCCTTGTGTATGTGTGTTCTAATTATAGGGATTTAAAACAATAGGCACCCGTGAGACAGGGGCTGATGTGAATAAATCAATATATTATGTCAAGTGCTATGTAATAGATTGGGCCTATGTAATTTGATTAGTGTGACTGCTGAGACTTGTAAATGATAGTGAGAAGCTTGTCTTGTTGCCAAGTAGGGGACTATGCAGGGTGTACATTACTACACAGGGCACACGTGGAATATGATGACGATAGTTGGGGTGCAGTTAATAAACTGTAGTTTGTGTCTCATTCCTCTGAAATGAAATTAGTCGTTGGAACAAATTAATATTGTTTGTACTAGGTTTTTCGGTATCGAGTACCGATATTTTTTTTTTGGTACTGGCCGATACTGAATTCCCGGAAGTCCCATTAAGGAAGGCAGGCGGTGTGTAATGACTCGCCACCTGGCTTCCTGATTAGCCGGGAAGGAGTCTCCATGCCTGGTGACGAGGAAGCATGGAGCCGGCTTTCTGGCCAATCACTCGGTATCGGTGCATCCCTAGTTTATACCACATGCAGGCTCCATGGACACGGCTGGCAATTACATTTGATATTGAATGTTTATATTGTTTTGTTCTGTTCATGTTTCTATTACTACAATGGCTACTGTTCTCAGTTGACTTGCTTTCTTTAATGCATATAAGTGCCTTTGATGTGACAATGATCTCTTTGTATTTTTAGCGGCCTGCGCCACTGAAGTATTTAAAATAGCCTCAAGGTAATTGAGTTTATAAGTCTTTTTTTAGTATACGTAGTATCATGGCATGCCATGTGTTGACTCATATCATTATTTTTTCTTGCAGCTCTTATATGCCTTTAAATAACTACCTGGTATTTAATGATGTGGATGGATTGTATACGTATACATTTGAAGCCGAAAGAAAGGTTTGCACAGATGCGAGTTTGATGTTTTCATAGACAAGTGTAAAAGGGTCGTAGAAGACGGAGATAACCAGCACTCAGTAACATGCATTCAATAATTTTGCTTATTTATTGAGGAAACATGTCACAAGCATCCATTAGCCAAATTTTCGGGGCCACAAAGGGTCCCTTCTTCAAGGCGACATAGTGACTTTTTCACTATTATTATTATTATACAGGATTTATATAGTGCCAACAGTTTGCACAGCGCTTACACTATACTAGGTCGCCTTGAAGAAGATCCTCCATGGCCGCGAAACTTTGGCTATTTGCTTATTTATTGATGTGTTTCCTCAATAAATAAGCAAAAGAATTTGAATGCTTTTGACTGAGTGCTGGTGATCTCCTTCTTTTTCGTAGTTGTCTGTGACTGCCTGTAAAACTTTGTCGATTTGACAGCAGCCATTTGGGCAGTTTTCAAATTGTAAATGATTGTTGGATTTTCTGGGGAAAAAAATATGCAAATAAATCAGCAGACCAAGTTAGTTGGACGTTAAGCGGTCCCGTTGCCGATGTAATAATCAAAAATAAACCTGCAAAAGAACAGTAATGCTCAACCTGTCACCCGTACCTTGGAACCTTCACTCTCTTGCAGAGATATGGCCGTCATTAGTATCTTGAGCATCCAACACTTAAGACTGTGCCTGATGCCTGGGTAACTCTCATGCCCTAGGCTTTGTGTCTGTAACCAATGTTCAGCACCACCCTAAAATTAATGTGGGACCACAGCCCTGTAAGGATTATGTGCTGCTGTAGTGACTGGGAGTAAATGAATATTACTTTGAGTCAAATTTCTCCTCAATGGAGTTACCAGTATACACTGTGTATAGAACCTGATGACTTGGGGACCTTAGAGTGATGCAAGAGAGAGGGAGAGACGCTCCAGGAACCGGTCTAAGAGCACCCCGGCTCCCAGGAACTGGTAAGTATAATTTTTTTCGAAATTTTCAACCCTTAAAGGAGAACTATGAGATGAGTGATTTCCACTCACCTCATAGTTCTAGCCGACCTGTGACAATGAGACTGTCGCAGGTCGGCTCAGTAGATCGGGAGGTGAGCGAACACATACCGGGTTCGCTCATCTCTCGATCCTGTCACGGCTCT
>NW_017306464.1:851183-875077 GCF_000935625.1 Nanorana parkeri | reverse complement strand
GGCGGGCTATGGACCCGCCGATCGCCTATATGTGAAACACCCGGTAACGGGTGTGTGCATTTAGCGGGTCTTTTCTGCCCGTGCGTGCCCGCTAGGGGGCGCGCGCGAGCAGAAAAAAATTGCCGTCTGGAGACGGCAACCCGCAGATGCTGCAGTGCCGTCCGTCCGTTTTTTTACTACGGGCGGACGGCAAGAGGTTAACCTAGTGCGGGGGTAGCCCAATTGCAAGGGTTAATAAATAAAAAAATTGCCCAGAGTTAATGATGTGCCAACCTTTTATGGACTGTCTCTGCCCTAAAAGAAAATGGTGAACAGTGTCATATTTTTGTAGACGTTAATGTACCATTAATTCACACATTTTATTTACATTATTTGAACTTGTTTTCTGTGTTTTGGGACAGGATAATTGCCCGGCTTGTAGTCAGCTCCCTCAGAACATTGAATTTCCATCCTCTGCTAAACTGCAAGAAGTTTTGGATTATTTAACGAATGATACCTCATTGTAAGTGGCTCATTCAAAGGAACATCAGCCTTAAACATTAAAGTGAGCATGTACTCAAATGTTAGCACAAAGCATCTTTCTGATATTAACATAACTCCAGGCTCGCTATTGTGCTGGTAATGTGACCAGGACCTTAAAGCTGAACTCCAGTCATGCAAAATTGTTCAGGCTCCTCTTCTGTACTAAAATCGATTTACTCTGATTTCACTGCACAGTGTAAGCGTATCACAAGTGTACATTAGACAATGCAGCAATTCAGAACTCGCCTCATTTGCGGGGTGGGAGACATCCAGCATCATCTAGATGTTTCCTTCCCAGCCTTACAGTCCTGGCCCGCCCCTTTTAAATAATAAATATTGGACTTCGGATCTTTCAATCATAGAGGCTCAGCATCACATGCAGGTGTTACCTAAGGTGGTCTGCATGCAAATACAGCCTGCCTAGGAGCACCCTCTCCTCCAGATTGACATCCACCCATCAATGCATTTTGATATTTGCATAACTACTTCCAGAGCCAGCCCACTGCTTGCATCAGGGCTGAAGACTCTTGAGAGGAGTACTGTGGCAGGGAACTACGTACTGCCCACTGCCGGCCACTCCCACCAGTCATGATTTGCATGCCTTGAGTACAGAGATCTAGTTCTAATATCACTTGGTCAAAAAGTATTTAAAAATTAAATTTGTATGTTAAAGGGGGAAAAAAGAGGAACCATTGAAAAGCAAAATATAAGGCAGAATAAAGTTTAGATTTAAAGTTTGAAGTCTATTGAAAAAAAATGACCCCACCCCACCCTTGACCTTTTCCCACCCAGACCTTTCTGCACATATGCCAAGTAGTATATTTATATAAGTATCAGCTACTTATTTTAGGTGTCTGATCTCTGATTAATCTTTTTTTTATGCAGACAGATGAAATCTCCTGCCATCACAGCAACACTAGAAGGGAAGAATAAGACTCTTTATTTACAGGTAAGAGGATTGTAAAAGGAGATCTCATTGGACTACACACAGAATCCCATGTGTGAAATTGTTGGTTTTAATACTATTTAGGACGGGATACATTTATAAGTTTACTTGTGAAAAAACTGTAGATGTCGCTTTATTTTTTTATTAACCTTTTCTTTCTCTCCCCAGACTGTATCGTCTATAGAAGAAAGGACGAGGTCCAATCTTTGCAAGACTTTACAAGGTAAATTTGTAATTGACTACAAATATTCTGCTCATTTTGGGGCAAGTAAAAGCTAAACACTAGGATCCTGGCCCCATTTTACTAGGGATGCACCGATACTTTTCAGATACCAGTACCGATACTTGGCATTTTCATGAGAACTACTAGGGTTGCAGCTGGGACCTGGCTCTGGTGCTCCACCACTGTCCTGAAATCATTAGTCTGTATTGTTTTAGAAAAACTGTCACATGACAATAAATAAAAATGTATCAGTACTTGTATCTGTGAGGACTTGGACAAGTATCAGTACTTGTACCTGCAAAAATGGAAGGGTGCATCCCTTTATTTATAAAAACAAAATCATACATTAAAACAGAGATGCACAAATCCCAGGAGCTCCGTGTGCTCCTTACGAATGACAGGGGCCACCTAACTTTTGAATTTTTCTCTAGTATTGGAGCTTGAAAAGTATCTGTACTGAGTACAGTACTTGGTATCGGGGCATCCCTACTTTTTACTTCCTAAATGGGATTTCCGGTACTCGGTATCGACGAGTACCGGAAAAAAAATATATCGGTACTCGATACCGAAATACCGGTATCGGTACATCCCTAGTTAAGACCTCATGCACACGGGCGCATTGGAGTCCTTGGTATAAAAATCGGGTGTACTTCCCCACTTTGTGAAGCCAGAGGTGCTATAACTGTACGTGAGAATACAGTGCATTAGCATACAGCCATACAGTATATGCGTATACATGTAAATCCCTGGAAACAAAATCTGTCCAGGGATTATGTCCATATGCATATACGGCTGTATGCAACTACCGTTGTAGAGCTCTGTATATCCCTTGACTTCTTTGGGAGCAGTAAGCAGCACCTCTGGCTTCCTGGGTTGGACCCGATCTGTACAACTAGGGCTCCCATCCACCCATGTGGATGAGGCCTACCTATCCGGGATCTACCAAAAAAATTAATATCAGGACATGACGGACTAACCCTTTCAGACACTTACTAGAGTAAATTTTGTCTATTAGTGTATGTGGACAAACCTTTAGGTGTTTCTGTACAACATTATCTGATCGGAGCGCATGTAGCATTTTGGTTATTTACACCTGTATTCTCATTACAAATGTAACCTTATGAAATTTTGCTTCTTCATTCTCTTTCTAGAACTCGGCCTTGTTGACGGACAGGAGCTTGCGGTTGCCGATGTCACGACCCCTCAAACTGTCCTATTTAAACTTCATTTTACCACCTAGTTGTGCTGAAGCAGGAGATTCCATGAAAACACTTTTAGTTAGAAATACTTGCAGGACTGAGTAGCAGATACTGATATGGATGTGCAGGATGACCAAATTGGAAAAGAAATCTGTGGCCGGCTGACACCTAGTTATGCGTTTGGTTTCCAACCCAGTTTATATGGCTAAATGAAAATGCTCGTGTATTATAGCCCTCACCGAACAATTATTTATGAAAGGGAAAATATTTTAAAGGTCCCCCCCTCAAGAGCATTTTAAATAGACTTTTAGAAACATCATCAATGTACAGTATTTTGATCTAATAAAAGAGTACCTGTCAGCGAAGAAGCCATTTTGTCTGCAGATATACTTGAGCTAGGGGTCCACTAAGAGCTACACAGCATTACAAAGCTCACAGGGCATGCATTCCTGATGACACAAAGTCCTAGCGCATTGATAGACTGCAGTCTCTGACACATGTATCTGACCCAATGGCAGCTTTCATGCATGCATATCAGGTGCACTTTAGCTGCTTAAGCTCTCAGGGGCAGGGTCCTCCTTACCATCTTGTCTTGAATGGTATTTTAATTGTAATGTCTTCCTTATATTGTAATGTGCTGCGCAAACTATTGCCGCTATATAAATCCTGTATAATAATAATAATTATTTTTATTAATACTTTCTAAAAAAAAAATCCCCCATTTTAGGCAAACGGGCTGTGTCATTAAAGATACACAAGTGATTAAACATGGAAACGTAGTGTTCACATCTGAGTTCCAGGTAAACTGTTACATAGAAATGAAATGAATATAAGGAAGCTGTTTTACCAGTCAAACAATTTGTATTTCGATCCCTCCAGTTCTAAGTTTTACACAGCTCTACTATAGAAAGTAGCCACAGAGTAGAAAAACCTGTCCTCTGCCAGCCTGCTGAAGAGATGTACCTTTGCTTTTGAGGTCTCTGTGCAAACGTTTGACATGATTTATGCTGAATCAGAGCTCTTCAATCAACAGTGAATGTGAGCTTTTCTGATAGGTTTGACTCAGCAGTGCTCTCTGCAGGGAGATGATCGGGAAATAAGCGGACCGACGGTATGTTTTTGCTTACTTCATCATCAATAGAGCCGACGTGTGACAGTGTGTCATAGGTTGGCTCTATCTATGGGGATAACTAATTCACTCACCCCATAGTTTTCCTCTAACAAGAATGTAACTTTATGTATCACTCAGACCATCTCTAAATTGGTGCTAACACTGTCCTTCCTTCTGGAGAATGGCTACTTTTCTTCCCCATGGTCCCTGTGTGTGTTTTAAAGTACCTATGATAGACTCCTGCAGGCATAGGGCCTATAGGTCATTTCAGCGTGCAAGCCATTGCACCTTCACAAGGTGGAGAATACCATAAGGAGGGAAAAAATATGGGGTTATTTCCATAGAGAGAGTGATTCTACAAAGACCACACACTATTCAAAGCAACACTTCTTCCCCATTTCATAGTTGTGCTAGTGCAATCAGGTGATACAGCAACAAAGAGCCTTTCATTTTGTTTCCCCGTCACAATCTACAGCTTCTTTAGGAGCAATGTAAGATGGGTTGGGTGGACTGTAGTCTTGTTCCTCGTGGGGGCTAAGCCTCACACCCTACATCAGCAAACAGGTGAAGCTGAATTTAAAAAATGATCCGACTGGGTCGAGTGAAGGGTACCCTACGAGGACCTAAGGGCTTAGATCAGTGGTTCTCAACCTTTCTAAGGCCGGGACCCCTTGGTAACATTTGCCAAGTTATGGTGACCCCCAACCGTAACATTTAGGGATGCACCAGTACTAGTATCTGTGTGGGCTCCCGGGAGGCTATGCGGGCTCTCAGATGGCTAGTGGGACTCTCTTTTGGCGCCCAGTGCGGGCTCTGTGGGGATCAAGCATTCACCTCCTGTGCCGCCCCAATAGGGGCATAGAATATGAGAGGCATAGCCTCAGTTAATATTAGCATTGTTATATAGGTTAGAATTTATATAGTGTGATTTGCCTAACTATTTTCTCATAGCTAAATTCATGTGTTATCCTATGCTGCCATCTAGTGGCCTTTTGTTGTAATGTACATGTTTTTCTGTGATTCTTTGTGATGTCTACGATGTATTTCCTCTCTGTATGTAGCCCCACCCTTCTTCCTGTGTGCAGTACTTCCTGTGTCATGGCCACAGTTGAAAGCCACATGTAACAAGGACACACAGGTAATCTGCACAGTACGGAGGAAAGGCATCATTTTCTGACCGCACAATACTACAACCGTTCATCTGCTGTTCCTATCATCTGCTGTAACCTGATGTTAAAGAATAAACACCTCCTTTTGAATGAATCGGTATTGACGAGTTCAGCTATCTGACGAGGATTGTCCGCAGTGAGTATATCTGCTTATATAGGCCAGGCATAGAGGTCTCAGCAAGGGATATATTTCGCTATCACAACGATCGGAGTCAGAATACCTCCCCTCACTCCTGCCTGCTCCCCTCTCTCTGATCCTCTCTGGCCACTGCTGCTGCAACGCCATCTAGGAGAACTGACACTGCTGCGCTAGGAGGAGCCTGAGGAGCCTCTTACCTAGAGCAGCACAAGTCATGTGGGGACCCACTTTTTTGGGTCGCGCGACCCACAGGTTGAGAACCACTGGCTTAGATAGATACAAGTGGTTCTCAACAGTCCTAGCATGGTAGCAGTGACACCCCTAGGGGCTGCAGTGGATACTACAATTAATCTTAGTCAAAAGTTTGAGAAGTGCTCATCAGCCTTTAAAAAGGCCTTTGCACGTCCACCACCAGAAGGCGGTGATGTTAAGGGGTGGATGTCAGTCTTGTTACTTGTGGGCGATCAACAGCAAACAGATGAAAACCAATGTAACTGACAATTCTAAAAGGCCAAGCGGAGGAGCTATAAAGGCTTGGGTAGATGCCAGCAGTGATGGATATATTCCCGACCCTGCCCTGTGCACAGCCATACACTGCCATTATTTTTTAAAGCGGCTCTACTACATTTGTCTGCAAGCAAAGCAGGGAGTGAGTACTAAGCGTATGAACATTGTGCTGTACCTGGGATGGTGTGCATCAGAAAAGTACCTGTTTTATGTTCTAAAAAATGCTGCACCAGGTAGGATGAAGCCATACCTTCCAACCATCCCAGATTCCATGTGACTCTTCTGGAATTTCAACAAAATCCTAGTGTCTTGTGGATCCTGGCTGTGTCCTTGACTCCTGCTGAGTGTCAATGTATGTCACGTGGGTGGCCGCTAAGGGGCCAGTATAACCGCATGGGGCAGAGAACAGGGGGTGGGTATTATTTTCTATGTGGGGGGGCAGAGAACAGGGGGGACGGTATTTATTTTATATGTGGGGATGTGGAGGGCCGCAATGTTTACATTGCTTTATCTTAATATTGTTGTTGTTAATATTTATTTTTGTAACTTTATTCTGCCTTCAACATTTAAAAGTGTAATTTCATAAGATAATTTAAGAGGGTGGGTTTAGGGGCGGAGTTAAGGCCGAGGCAGGGTTGGGGTTAGGTGGGGTAACTGGTGGCGAGTAACTCTTAAGGCCTGGCTAGTAGCTCAGGACTTGAAATTTTGAGCCCTGTTATAGTGTATTAGTAACGTGAGGAGTGCCTGGAACCTGTGTGAGGTTCTTGTTTTATTATTATTGCTGTGTTTCTTGCAATGCCTAATGGGATTTGTAGTTTCACCCAGCTATGGTAAAACTAAAAATCCCAAAAGGCATTGCAAGACTCTGGCAACCACGGACATGACTTACAGAGACATGATAGGATTTGTAGTTTTACTGCAGCTGGAGGACTTAGTGTATTTCCACTTTTGCAGTCAAATTTGAGAAAACCCTCTTTATATGTTTGTGTGGGGCCACCCCCATACTGCAAGGGTTAAGTGCACATTTTTGTCCAGGGTCTAAAATAATAAAGATATACTCACTTGAACCTCAGTCCTGCCCAGCTGCTAGATTGGTCCCTACAACCTCTCCCCTTCTGCCCTGGCCGTCTAAGGACCCGTGAGTCACCACGCAGTGTCCTCACAAGAGGTGTGCGGTCCGCACCATGTGACACCAAAATGAGTGACCGTCATTTTGATGTTACCTCCTCTGAAAAGTCAGGCACTCGGTCATGGACTGAGAGCCCGACAGTTGCACGAGAGAGAAGGGGACCCAGCGGCAAGATGGGCGCCAGCAAAGTGCGCATTACTTCATTACGCACGTGTGCGATTACATCATGCGCATGAGCGATAACATCCCAACGGGGTGTCATCCGGTGGCTGTTCTGGGTGACACCACGACTGGGGACGCCACTGTTATCACATCTAATACAACGTATTAGCCATGAGGGCACCAAGGCACATGGCATCACCATGTTCGGAACGGAGGGGGGAAAGAGAGGCAGCAGGGACAAGGTGAGTTTTACTTTGTTGTTTTAGACCAGGGGTAGCCAAACTCCAGCCCTCCAGCTGTGGGGAAACTACAAATCACATGATGCATCTCTCTCCGGGAGTCGTGGCTGTGAGAATCTTGCAATGCCTCATGGGATTTGTAGTTCCACCACAGCTGGGGAGGCCGGAGTTTGGCTAGCCCTGTTTTAGACCCTAAATGAAAGCAAGCACCTAACCCTTGCTGCGCTGGGATAGCCCCACTGCAAGGGTTACGTTTTATTCTACTCGGAGTTCTTCTTTAAACTATAAGAAGCTTTTTGTTTTTTTTTTTAAGCTTATGCAATGTAAATGGGAACATGTAACAAATATAAAACAGGTGCTATACCAATTCAGCTGCAAAAGTGGAAATATACTTTGTTTGGTTGCCCCTGGAGACTATATAACCTGGAACAAGAATTCAGATTAGTGAAGTTAAAACTTGATCTCTGCATTGCCATCCAATGTTGTTGAAAATACTGAAGCCAATGGCAGCCAATGAGCTGGTATTATCAGGAGAGGAGTGATTAATCGATTATTGAAAAAGTTCACAACTTTTTCAATAATCGATTATAATCGATTATGTCGATTAGTTGTTGCAGCCCTAAGGTCAATACACAAGTCTGGTAAGTCTTGGGATCAGCCTGACAGCTAGGAAACTAGCATTCTCAGCGATGGCAGCCATGTTTCATTAGATTTCCTTTTAAAAGAAGAAAAAATTGAGTTTAATGAATAGCTCTCCTCTGCGGTGTCACATTTGGCAAGTGGCTGCTGACAGAAAGCAGCAGTGACAACTTCTCATCAGCGCAGACTCGCACAGAGCCTGGAATCCTCTCTGACACTGACAGGTCACATGTTCTCAGCCGGGCTCCCCCTGCAGTCACGTGAGCTCCCGCAGGGACGTCTGTCAGTGTCGCCGTGTGATGACGTCAAGTCGGGATTTGTTTACTGCTACGTGTTCGGGAAGTGGAAGCGGGTCGGCTAGCGGGGAGAGAAGGTGGCGGAGCAGGAGGGGAGGCAGGCCGGCACTATGAGCTGGTTCAACGCCTCGCATCTATCCACCTTCGCCAAGCAGGCGTTGTCCCAGGCGCAGAAGTCCATAGACCGGGTGCTGGACATCAAGGAGGACGAGACTGCCTGGGCTGACTCCATTATCACGCCCTTCCAGGAAGGTAGGCCATCTCTTCCACATACTGTTACCATGGCAGCCTTAGCTGGCGCCCCTTCCCTCACTCCCTGTCAATGTGGACATTATAATGTGCTTCCTGATTTTTGCTGGGCAGGGTCTTCCTCACCTACTGCTTCTGTATGTCAATGATGCTTGTCAGTGTTTCTTGTCTGGTCTAAATGATTGTACAGCGCTGCGGAATATGTTGGCGCTACATAAATGTAATCATCTGCACTGTAATGTACTTTTCCTGACTGCTCACCCTTCTCATCCTGTGGGAGGGTTCTACACGCAGGTGCTAAATGGAGACTCATGCCCATCGCCAAGAATTTGGAATACTGTAAAACCCTGGAGCTGGGCATTAAAGTGAACAGGACACCGTTGGCCTTTGGCTACTATCTTTAAACTGTACTTTTTTGGGGACCCCAGAGCTCTTCCCAAAATGTGGAAATAGGTACAGCATACAAGTGGAATAAAGGTAAAATTAAATTAAAAACACTGACAGATATGGTTTTTATGTAAGAAGAGACTCTTTATGTCCCTTCTATCATAAATCATTCCTCCCTGCCTGTCAGCGATTGTGTGCACTGGGACAGGCACCTGCAGGTCAATGCACAAGCTCGGAATGGTCCCATGCCAAAATAAAGTAACTCCCATGTGCATGTATAGGAGTTATCTCATCCCGGCCTGGTCAATTGAAAGGCTAAAGACGCTGAACCTGGAAGAAGACTGCATAAAGATAGAAGCTCCGGTGGTGGAAAAGAGCACTGACATTGCAGCGCTGGAGGGGGATCGCCTACAAGGTAAGTCAGCCATAATGCTGTGGATACTAGCACATTATGGCAAACACCTCCTGGCAGGGGGCCCTCTGTTCCCATGTTGATTAGGGATGGACCGATACTAGTATTGGTGCCGATACCGAGTATTTTGGGAGAGTACTCTTACTCACCTAAATGCTCCAATACCTTACCCGATACCAGAACTTCCGGTCAGAGGAATCTGGGCAACGAGTAATGACCCTGCTTCCTGAGTATCGGTACTCATACTGAAAAATCGGTATCGGTGCATCCCTAATGTTGATGGTTTACTACCACTTTTAAATCCCGTTCCAAGATCCTATCAATACACTTCCCCCCCCCCCACACACACACTTTTTCCCCAACCATTTTTTTTTCTTTTCCTGGCGGAGCAAGGTATACTCCCCACCCGTGCCCTTTCTTGGTGTCGGGGACCACTGATCCAGCAAGGCATCAAAAACCTCACAAAAACCCCCCCCCCCCCCCCACACACACACTTTTTCCCCAACCATTTTTTTTTCTTTGCCTGGAGGAGCAAGGTATACTCCCCACCCGTGCCCTTTCTTGGTGTCGGGGACCACTGATCCAGCAAGGCAGATGATTCTGACTTGGTCGGTCCACAACAGTCCTCTTGCTTTGATGTCACTCCTCTTCTGGATCCTTTAAAGGACTCTGCTGCTGGACAGCCAATAGGAAATGTCCTCTTCTTGCAGGCAGTGACGTGGACACGTGAAGAAGAAACCACACTTAATGTAACCAAAGGAAGATAGAAGACTTGGTACTGGAGTGTCATGTGACTGTAGCTTTAGGTAAGTAGATAGGGTTTTTTTAAGACTGTGACCAGTTAGAGGGGGGTGTTAGGGGGTTAATATTATCTTCGAAATCAGCCTGCAGACCTGCCTTCCAGAGAGCCCTTTTCCAGTCAGGCAGTGTCCCCACTGCCCCTTGACTTCATTTTATTTCATCTTCAGCGTTTTCTGTCTGCTTCATTGGTTGGCCACAGATGACACACAATTACTTTGCCCCAGCAGCAGTCAGTGTACAGTTAGAAAAATGCCAAAACCTCTGTCGCGTTTTCAGACAGAAACAGAAATGAGATATCCAAAATTTTGCAGCTGTCACCAGAATAGTGGAGAAGAAAATAAGAGTTAATGTTAAAGTTTTCACTAGAAATACAGTACATGTTAAATTCTCATTTTTCTTTACTTACTTAGGAAAGATATTAATCACTTTATTTAGCTGTATTTGGTTTGAACCTGGCACTTTCGATGACACTTTGATGGTCAGAGGTCACCCGAGGTCTAATAGTTCTTGCCCAGTCAACTGTTTGACTTGACACACTGTCTCCAAGATCAGTTTTCACAAAGACAGGCAGCAGGGAAACGCATGTTAACAATCTCAATAGACTTGTAAATGGTGTAGCCCGTTACTATGTCCTTTTTTAGAAGTTAGGAACTACAATCCAAAGTTTAAAAACAAGTAGCAAAGAAATCGCTTCTCATTATCTGCACCTACGCTTGTGCACCTACTCACAGTCAGGGTGCATGCACATACATATACCGAAGCCATGGATGTTGTGTTCTTCTGAATGGAAGACATTACAAAAACCTGAGAGGATAGCCCTGTCACTTGAGCTGTCAAAGTAATTTGATTAGCCTCTCCTCGCGCATTCCTCTTTGCGGCCTTAAGCACTGCGACCTGCATTTTATGAATAGGGTGAAAAATGCAGGACATGACATGGCCTAACATTACAAAATATACAATCTCTCCTTTCTATTATAAATGTCTTCCCTAGAAAAAGCTGGCTAAATAGTGACTGGCTGGCATCTGCCCCTTTTTAAAGGGAACCACATGACCAATGCTATGTTGTTATATCGATTACATATTTATGTGTTTTTAGCTCTCTAATATTTTATCATAATTGGGCTAAGAACTTTTTCTGCAGGAAAAATAAATAAGAGGCACTTGATCCTGTTTTATCATCTATTGGGCCTCATTCACACTGGCATTCCTGCATGTAGCTTTTAGAAGAAGATATCTGGAAAGTATAAACAATTTTTATTCTTCTCAGATCATTTCTTCCTGCATTTAGATGTTCCTGCTTGAAGCCATGTTTATTGGGTTTACATGCGTTTACTTTTGTCCAACCACATTTAAAGTTTCTAATCGGATCCTGAATATACAGAATTCAAATGTATCTGACTGCATGTAAACGCAAATTCTAAATGATACCACTTAGGGCTGAATCAACTAATCGATAATCAGAATTGTTGTCAACGATTCTGATTATCGATTAGTTGGTCTGGCTCCCCTGCTTCTCTTCTCTGTGCTGGGAGCCAGTGTTTCTCCCAGTAGGGATCAAAGGGGGCACAGACCCCTGCAGTCGGTGCCCAGCGGTGTGGCTCCGCTGCTCTCCCTCACCTGTATCGGCAGAGGCAGTGGGGATCTGAGGGGACACAGTGCCGACCCCCCTGCCAGCGCCCAGAGTGAATGAGGCTTTAGTTTATTGAAGCAGACTAGATGTGCATTATAAGTTGGATATGGGTGTACTTTTGAGCTATTTTATATTTCCTAATGAACCTTAATAATGCAAACTATTTTTAATATTTTGTAGAGTCTTTGCATCTTATAACTAGGGGGCATTGGTTGCCTTCATGGCTATTTCTGTAACAGAAGACATTCTGTGCATTAATATTTAAGAGTCGGTGTATATTCCAGGATATAGTGATTGCAGAACAAGAAAGTAGAAATAAAACCTGTACATTTTTTTTCTACTGTGAAAGGGCATCATATAAAACAGTCACGCTCTGATTAACAGGTATTAACACTTGTTTGTTTTTTATGCTCAGGGACCAATTCGCTTAAGGGGAGCTGGGAGAATTCTAACTGGGGAGGAAATTTAGAAGAAAGCCAAACACAAGTAGTTTTGACGCCGACGGCCATCACCAAGCCGGTCAGAAGAACTGTAGTGGATGAATCTGAGAATTTTTTCAGTGCCTTTCTCACCTCATCAGAGGTTAACCCGGGAACGGTTAGTTCTGTGGTGTCCACACCCCCCGCCAAATCTCAAAGACCGAAAGAAGAGGTAAAACAGACATCACCCGAGCCTGTAGACAAAGTCGGGCAGGAAAATGCTCCAGATAATGAGCGGTCGCAACAGACAAGCCCAACCCAAAGTCTGGAACAAGTTGACTTATCTATAGAGGACTTGATACTGGTGAAGTCAGAGGATTTATCAGAGGAGAAATGTGACCCTGAAATAACCAACCAGGACTCTGGTGGGGATCCTGAAAGTGTTAAAGATCACTTGGAGCCCAAAACGGGAGAGGAGCCTAACAGTTCAGTGGCTTCACCAGAAACAAAGGACAATGCATTAGATCTAAAAGACCAAAAACTTGAAGATAGGCAGAGCAACACTCCATCTCCCCCCGTTAGCAACTTCTCCTCCGGCACCTCAACAACTAGTGACATTGAGGTATTGGACCATGACAGTGTGATCAGCGAGAGCTCTGTCAGCTCCAGGCAAGAGGTGGGCGATTCCAAGGGCAACCTCAACTTAATGCAGAATTCCTTCCAGCTTTTATCTCCTTCGGTTGAATACGGTCGTTTGGATGAGTTTCAGAAACTCACAGAGAGTTGTTCTTCCTCTGACGCCTTTGAAAGAATAGACTCTTTCAGCGTGCAATCTCTGGACAGTCGCAGCATAAGCGAAATCAACTCTGATGACGAGCTGTCGGGCAGAGGGTGCACACTGGTCGCCATGGCAGTAAGCTCTTCCCCCCCGAGCCTGGACGTCACCGACTCCACAGAGAGCAAAACCGATGAGGAAGTTAATGAAACAGTACTTGTGCACTCTAGTGATGATATAGAGATGGAGGAGAGTGGAAGATGTGCAACTCCTGTGAATTCAGAACAGCCGGATCTCCTTGTCACCGCACTCCAAGCACATGAGACAGAGGCAGCCGAGCAGAAAATGTCAGCTGAGCTGCAAGACAATAGCAGCAAGCCAAAGGTTGAGTACTCTGTGGAAGATATGCATAAGGTAATAAAGCAAAAATAATAGGTTGTTGTTGTGCTGTACTGTTTGCTGGTAATAACACTTAAAGTGACATTAAACCCTCAGATTTTTTAACATAAGCCAATACTGTAATGTGCACCTTGCTGTAATCCATGGTAGTTTCCCTTCTCTTTGCTGCTCTTCCTTTTAAATCCGTATCTCGTCTCATGCTGGGCAGAACTTCCATTTGCAGCTGAGTGCCTCTTCCTGTAGTGCTGGCTCAGGTTGTGAACCTTCACACAGACACCATGTATCCATTTCAGAGACAAGGCAGTCTGCTGCAAAACAGAAGTTCTGCCCAGCATGAGAACAGATACAGATTTAAAAGGAAGAGCAGCAAAGAGAAGGGAAACTACCATGGATTACAGTAAGGCACAAATTACACTATTGTTTTATGTTCAAAAATCTGAGGGTTTAATGTCACTTTAAATACCAGCTCATGTGCGTTTTATTTTTTTTTAAGTGACCCTGTCTCTAAAAAGGCAGAACAAAAAAAAAATGCTTCTGTCAAAGAAGACTTTTCCGACTCAGCTGTCCCGTCGCCCATTTGTAGACTCTTTAATACATTCATGGGTAATGCCTTCCGAAGGATCGTTGCACATTACACTAGTGTTTTGAATGCTTGAATCTCCTGCTGCATTTTTTTGGTTCCTCCCACTAGTACCTCTGTCCTGTAGTGATGCATGGCAGAGGGAGGAATTACAGAATGTAGAAGCCTATACTCCAAAGTAAGGCAGGAGCTTTATATACAATAGACGTCAGGCATGTCGGGTTGCTACATCTCCCTCTGCAACTGTAGTTATCTGGCCGACCTGCATAGTTAGAGGATGAAGGCTCCGGCCAGGTGGGAGGACACAAAATGTGAGAGACGCAGGCAGTGTGTCAGATATGAAGATCCTTTGCTGAGCAATGGAGTGAAGGTTCTAAGAACAGGCTGTGGGGCAGTTAGGCTCTATTTACACCTGCCATTAGGGCCTATTTCACATTCCAGTGGTAGGTATCTGTGGATTCCTGCAGCCAGAATGACAGGTGTGGGTGTGAATTGCTGCTGTTGATCAGTCTGTACAAAGCAATGACAGACTGATGGTGGTTGTATCTGTTCACTGCGTTCAGCGATGATCATCTGTACCTAACCACAGGTAATTGGTGGTGTTTGATTACATCCGAAAAGCTGCAGCCGCTGTCAGTCTGCCATTGCATTGTTTAGGCTGATCAGCAGCAACTATTCACACCAAACTGTCATTCTGGCTGCAGGAATCCACAGATTCCTTTCGCTAGAATTTGGATTAGGCACTGGAGTGAATGACTCCTACCTGCCTCACAGCCTGTTCTTAGAACCTTTTCTCCTTTTGATGTGCAAAGGATCTTCATATCTGATACACTGTCTGTACCTCCCACCACATTTTGTGGGCCCCCCCAACCAGTACCTACGTCCTATAGTTATGTAGGTTTGTGTGATAACTATCGAACACAGAGGGGGCTGTAGGAATCTGACACACCTAGAAGTGTGTTGTATGGAATGATTCTTACTTTGAGTATAGATTCCTGTCAATGGAATTGAGAATGGGCTCTAATCGCAGGTGTAGATGAGGCCTTTTAAGGTGTGTGAGCGTCTTCTTTTATGGGAGCTTTTTTTATTTTATTTTTTGTTTTAGGGGTAAGGTCCACTCCTTTTTTTTTTTTTTTTCTTTTTCTCAGTAAAATGGAAAGGGTTAGAACCTCTGTTAGATTATTATTACAGCATGTGTCTTCCTGTACTAGGGACAAATGCCCATTGGGACTAATTTCTTGCATACCTCAAACCTTTCTTGCCCCTTACCTGGTATGCAGACAATGAAGAATGAGGGTTCGTTCACACCATAGGCAGTGCGTTCGGGTGAGAATCGTACCGGAACACACTGCCTGCAATGAGGCTAGCTCACTTTTTTGCCGTGCTGGAGGGGAGTGGCGGGCCATTGAAGTGAATGGCACCTCAGCCACGCCCTGCGGCCGCAATGCGATCGCCCACACGGGATCGCAAGGCACATTGTGCCTGCAGTGCAATCAAAATGCTGCTAGCACTATTTTGATCGCACCGGAAAGCACTGCTGGCACAATGTGCCCTGCGATCCCGTGCGGGCAATCGCATTGCGGCCGCAGGGCGTGGCTACGGTGCCATTCACTTCAATGGCCCGCCACTCCCCCTCCAGCCCGTCAAAAAAGTGAGCTGGGTGCAATGCGGGCAGTGCGTTCCGGTCCGATTCTGACCCGAATGCACTGCCTATGGTGTGAACGAACCCTTAGTATGCAGAAAATGTATTAAACCCACAAATGTTTTCACCACTCTTGTTTCTTAATACTGGCTTTTCAGAATGACGTGTAATTAGAAGTTGGGTGAAAGGTCTAGGGTAATATAACTCTTCTGGTAGAAATGACAGACCTTGAAGTACAATACAAGGTCCACATATAAAATCCGGGGCCCGGATAAGTAGTTCCAAAATGAACCTGTAAAGAAAAATGTCTGTTAGACTAACATTACCCCATCTTCTGCATCGTCTTTCTGGGAAGATTCCTGGGGAATACAGCGCACGTGAAATCTTGTGAGAAGACATTGCAATCCATTGTAAGGGCAGCTTCCTGCAAGAATTCGGGTGCTTTGTATTTCCCAGGATCTCACCGGAAATAAAGGGGTGTCATCATTGCTTGGGCACTGAGGTCAGAAGATGGGGGTAAGGGGAGTAAAAATCTAACTTTTTTTTCTTTCCACATACATTTTGGAACTACTTTTCATTGTTGATTTTTACAGGGGGAGTGGCCGCGACCGGCTTCTCGTGTGTCAGCGGGAAGCTGGGGAGAAGACCAGCGAACATCCGTTTGCAGATCTCCTCCCTGCTGAATGGGACCAGGAGCGACGCTGATTGCATCACTTCATGCGTCAGGTGCACCTACGTACGAAAGCGACAATTGCGCTACATATGTTGGGTATCGGCCACGCACGCCAGAGTGAGAGCAATAATTCTAGGGCCAATATTTATCCGTATCGCTAAACTGATGACCTGTGGGGGCTTTTAAAGCGTCACCTATGGAGAATTTGGGGTACCGTATTTTTGCCGTTTCACGGACGCATACAATTTTAACCTGGACATGTTGGGTATCTATTTACTCGTCATAACATCATCTGTTGTATTTTAAAAACAAAATGGGCATTATACTGTGTTTTTGGGCACTATTTGTTTATCCGATTAACCGATTAATCGAACCTAATAATCGGCTAACTAATCGATTTTGAAAATAATCGTTAGCTGCAGCTCTAAAAATTAACTTAAGTGCATTTTTTCACAAACTTTTTGGGTGTGATTAAAGAGTTGCGCTAATATCGCATGATGTAAAAATTTGCAACTGCCGCCATTTCATTCTACACGAGCTTTGCTTTCAGAAAATATAGAATGTTTTTTGGGTCTAGGCAAAAACAAGACAAAAAAAAAGACGACATGGAGTTTCCTCCTTCACATCAGAAACCTCCTTTTCACCCCACAGGAGCCCCTATTCCAGCAGAACACTGCTGACATCCTTGATGGAAAATAATCAATATGTAATCAAAAATTCCCTAACAAAAGAAAAAGATATATGGATGCGAAATGAATCTGTGTACGGCCGGTATTACTGTGCGCAGTTTAATAGTTATTTGTCAGCTTCCTGAAGCTTGTCCTGAGATGTGACATAACTGGGTTGCCACGTTGAAGTTACAAGCAGATGGGACCTTGCATGCAGATGTCTACTGGGCAGTGCCTGCAGCGTTTTCTGTATAGAATTTACAGCAGTGAATTTGTGAAAGATTATGGAAAACAGGTGACCCTGATTTTTACCAAATCACTGTTATTATTTCCAAGAAATGGAGGGAAATTGGTGCGCACATTATGAGTTCTAATTATTGCAAGTAAAAGTTGCACTCATATTTTTCTTTTTATATGTTTGTGCATTTCATGATGAAAAGAAATCAGAATAATACACAGTTGACATAACCTGTAATTGTATTTAACTAGTGGCACCCTTCCACACTGCATAGCCAGGTCCCTGACATCCAGTGCAGATGAGCAGCACAACATGGTCAGGAAAGCACCCCCACCCAGCAGATTGGGCAATGAAAAGCAGTGACAAAAGTTATAAGTGCTCTCCTCCCCAAGTAAGCATGTTTGCAATATTAGAACGATAGCACTGCAGTATTGTCTGATTGGCTCCAAGTGCTGCTGCTCTCTCCTCTAGTATGAGCCTTGCTGTGCAGGGAAATATATGAAGCTAGTATTAGGACAGTTGTCCTAAATGTAAATTGAATTTAAAATGAACCAATGCTGTTTATTGGACCTATGTGTCCACCGAAGAATTATTATTATTTTTTTATTTTTACAGCGAGTACAAAAAAAATCTGTTTTTTACATCTGACTATTGCTATCGGGTCACCATCTTGGGGTAGGGAGGCCCTGAGTGTAACATGGTATCAATTTAACTTCCCATGTCCAATACTGTTGGGTGCAGCCCCCCTATGTGCTGTCATGGTTGTGGGGCAGCGTCTGAGACTTGGGATGATTTATGTACGCTGCTTTCTTTTGTGGGCGTGGTCAGGTTTTTTCTCTGTTTTGAAGTACGTGCCATAGTGTATATTTTCTGGAATTGATTTGTATTCTACTTTTACATGATGTCTTCAATCATTGAATTCTGTTCATATTAGGTTTTGTTTATCTGTTATGTGCGTACTAATAAACGTAATTTAAAAAAAATTAAATATGTTTTTATTGTTCTGTTTATAAAAAAAATAATTTTTTTAACTCGATTCTTTGTGCCTTTTTAGATCATCGATGAACTTACAACGCGGCTGGACAAGAGGGAGATACAACTGTTATCCGTCAGCAAAGAAAAAGCACTTCTGGAAGAAACACTCGACAATCTCAGAGAGTGAGTGAATGTCGGGAATATTGCTCTTTGTTTTGTGCTCACAACTGTTTTAAAATCTGTGCAATGCATCACAAAATATATGATGGACAAAGTCGTAAAGGATACAAATGAGTTTGTTTCATTAGCCAACAATTTTGGGCAAAGTTTTGTGCAGAAGTTCTTTAGGAATGACAGAGTTTTATAAATGGACCTAATGTTCGGTGAGACAATGTAACAGCCCAACTGAACTTTATGTTCGAATCAGCTAAATCCATTCTAGGTACATGAAAACAGTGTGCAATGTCTAACAGTCCATGTTCTTTAGAAAGCAGCCACAGCCTGTGTAGAAAGGCCTTTTACCATCAGCATGCTGCAGAGAAGGACCTTTGGTGGTCTCTCTGCAGAGGTTCACATGCCCACCTACTGAGCCAGACCTACAGCTCCCTGCTGATTGGAGAGCTCCAATTACATGCCCACCTACTGAGCCAAACCTACAGCTCCCTGCTGATTGGAGAGCTTCCTGCTGATTGGAGAGCCAGACCGTCAGCTTCCTGCTGATTGGAGACTGTACTCACAGGGGTGTATTCATCCTCTGCAGACCACTGCTTGAACATAGAGAGTATGGTTCCTTCCTGCGGCATGCTGGCAGGGGACAGGCTTTTCTACTTAGGTTGTGTGCTGTTGTAATGCACCTAGAATGTATTTAGCTGGTTTAACCTAAAAGTTCAATTGGACTTAAAAAAAAATACAGAAAACTGCATCATGTTCTGACACAAATATGTAGTGATCCTGCCAGTGGATAGTTCTTTCTAGAACAGGATGACAATACTAAAAACCCTGCAGTAAAATCACTGCAGCATTGTCACCTTGCTCAACATCATGGACATAAGGACTACAGTGCTGCTTTAAAACACATGTTGAGTAGGTGGCCTGTCAGTGTTGTCACTGCTGACTGCTGCTGCGTTCTCCTCAATGCTCACAGCAACGGCTATAGTTCCAGTGGGCCTACCCACCAACTGTCTATATACAAGGGGCTCATGGCAGTTGTAGTCCAGCGGCTGCCCTATGTCGGAAGGAAGGATCCTAAAGGTTGCCCTGTATCAATATCTTACAGCCCATTTAATGGCATTACAGGGGCCAAAAAGACAATTTCTTTGATTTCTGGAAAAGGTAAGTATAAAAAAAACAAAGAAAGACTGCATAGGGGTATGTGTGTGTGGATCATTGCAAATAAATATGGTTGTCTACTGTTGGACTTCAAAGAGACACTGCCAATTTACCTATTCAGGAATTCACTCATTTTCTTCCCTTATCTTGACTTGCAGTGAACTGGTCAGAGTTAAGGAGGAAAGCCACAGCATTTCCTTGTTGAAAGACGAGTTCACGCATCGAATTGCGGAAGCTGAGAGGAGGGCACAGCTAGCATGTAAAGAACGAGATACCGCAAAAAAGGTATATGAGTTATCAACCAAATAAATGGTAACTGCTGGCAAAAAAGAAAGTATTCAATGACTAATACGGCTTTATGTACATTGCGTGCAGATTTCCATTATATTAGCACAGAACTTCAGTGAATGGACTCTAAGCAAAAACATGTCCTCTCTCCCTCTGGGGTTGTGGACCAGGCTGATTTTGGGTTCTCTGAACACCAATGCTAAGAGCCTCAATGCCAATTTTCATTTCTCTCCAATAAGCAGCTTAGATGCTTGTTGACAGTCATATCATTGGGAGCACAATGATTTTTGTGGGCTACAAATGAGTTGACAGCCAGCAAGTGATAAAATCTCAGTAGCAAGAGATCAAATTTTTGATTTGCATTTTAAACTTGTTGTTTGATGGAATTCTCAGGAAGTAAAAACTGTGAAGGAGGAGCTGGCCACGCGGCTAAACTCCAGTGAAACGGCGGAGATAATGAGAGAGAAGGATGAGCAAATTCAAGGTCTCCTGGAAGAAGGTGAGTTAAGTGTTTTATTTTAAATGATTAGATTTACTTATCCATTGGGGTCTTATGTCTCTTAAAGAGACCTTGTCACCAAGTTTAAATATCAAATATTTTAACCCTTTCGCTGCCAAGCCCTCCGGAACATTTTTCAAATCAGCTGGCCAAGCCATTTTTGAATTTTCTGCAATTTTTTCCCATTGATTTGATTTTCAACTGCTGCGTTGCTAGCGTTTGTAAAAGACCCCCCAAACCATATATTTTCTGAAAGCGCAGGCCCGGTAGAATAAAAAGATGGTGATACTAAATTTGTAGGCCGTGCGATAATTGCGCAAATGTTTCTCAAATTAATATTAAACCGATAAAAATACACAATTCAATTGATAAAACACACTAAAATCAGTATCAGCGCACAAAAAATAATAATTTTCTGACTAAATCTAAAAGATAAAACTGTATTGAGTTAATAAATAACAAATATTTGCAAATTTAAAATTGCGCCTTTTTGCGAAAAGGTAAAAAAATTACGGTACGCAAAACTGTAAAAAAGGAACTTATGTTAAAAAATTGTTTTCACGCTGTGTTGGTGTTTGTGTTGTGATAAAATGATACAGGCGTATATTTATTGCAACACAAAGATCACAACGCATGGCAATGCGTCACAAAGCTTTGCCATGCGCTGCCACAGTTAATTTAATTTTTTTTTAAAGAAAAAAATACATTAAAAAAATCATGCACTGCGATGCGTTCTAACAACGCACTGCAGCGCATGTGCATGGCGTACACCTCAATATGTGTATGTTATGTGGGGGGAGGGAGGGGTTGTGCTTTTTTTTATTATTTTTTTTGTACACATTTTTTTATTTTATTTTTTTTTTACATTTTTTATTTATTTTTTAATAATTTTGTATTTATTTTTTTTACTGTTGGGGGGGCTACAGTGAAATCTCTGGGGTCTAAATAGACCCCTGACATTTCCCTTTTGAAATAGAAAAAGAAATTGAGGACATAAGTCCTCAATTTCTTTTTCTGCAGCCCCAGCACTCAATGAATGAGAAGCCTCAGTACAGAGGCTTCTCATTCATTCACAAACTAATGATAGTAAAAATATTTTACTATCATTAGTTTCTGAATGGGGAGGAGCCTCTGTAGTGAGTGCTAGTCCCCATTCATAAATTCTTCAATGAACAGGCTGTGATGTAGATCGCAGCCTGTTCATTCATAACTGGGGACACAGTACTATGTGTCCCCAGTTATTTACAAACACCGGAGTGATCAGACAATCACTCCGGTGTTTGCTCTGCACAGAGGGATCGTTAAATATCATTGATATTTGGTATTTTTAAAATTAGCGGTCATCAGCTAATGACAGCTATTAATTTAAAGGGGACAGTCTGCTGAACAGTTCTACTATAAGCTGATGGTCGCTAAAGCGACCATCAGCTTATAGTAGAACTGTAAATGCCAGGTCCGTACGACGTACTGAGCTGGCCAGCTGGAAGCACTTTTGTAGCTCCGTACGACGTACGTCCTTGGCAGCGAAAGGGTTAAAGGACAACTATGGCCCAACCTTTTTTGTCATAGTTCTCTTTGGGGTCACAGGAGCACATATAGTAATGTCCTTCTGTGACCCAAAACACAGCATATAGCGGGCTATTTTCCGCTATATGCTGACATTGCAGAGCCGTGCCACAGCCGGGAAAGATACTGACAATATTGTCGGAACCACCTCCGCCATCTGATTGACAGCTGGCTCTGCCTCTATAGAGGTAATGCCAGCTGTTCCACCCCCTCTCCAACTGTCCCTCCAGTCAGCTCTGGAGGAACGGAGAGGGGAGGTATGAAACCATGCCTGGAGCAGTGGCATATACTCACCGCTCTCTGGAGGGAGATTATCAGGAACTAAGCAATCAGTGGTATTGTGATCATACAGTTATTGATCAGTTTTATTCACTTGTAATGTGCCTTGGAACTTGCTAGAAAATGTGAACACTCCAGGAAAAGTCAATTCCCTAGCACAGCCTCCTCTCTCCTTGCTTGTCATAGCCCTCTCTCCTCCTGGAATTGTCTTGTTAGTCTCTGTGCTGGCCTAGCTCCTCTGCCCATCCCTTCACCTCCCTACATAACCTTTGATGTAACTGCCGGGGGAGGAGTAAAAGGGAATACTATAGAAAGCCACCTGAGTAACACTGCTGGGGCTGCTGATGTCACATCCAAGATGGCAGCACCCAGCTGAAGTCTTGGGGCTATTGAATCTAAAGCACTGCGTAAATTGTCGGGCACTATATAAATACCTGTAATAAATTTAAAATATCTACACACGGGAGGCTTTTCCAGGTAAATAACATACATCAAGTTTTGTAAAGTGCTGCACAAACTGTTGATGCTTTATAAATCCTGTATAATAATAAAAAAATGTGTTAAATGCACATATAATCTTATGGGAAGTTTTTGTTGAAATGAGTGGTCTGGGCACAGAGTCTTCTTAAATGTACCATTTCAATTCTGTTACCTGAATTACTATTTTAAGTTATGAACCGCTATATAAGCATTCACACTTACAGGTTTGAGATTCTAAGGATTCATTCATGAGATTTTTGAGCTCAACACAATAACAGAATTTATTGGTATATAGTATCAAGACTTAAATACAATGAACCAACAATCTATTTAACTACAACATACAAAGAAAAGATTTAAACATGCCAAATACCCAGACATTGGTATCTAACCGACAAACAGACATACAGTTAAGTGGGGGAAAGATTATATGTATAGTTACCCATTAATCGTCACATGAGGCCCCATCCTGGTGAAAAGAGGCCAAGCTGTTTTTTCCAGTTATTAATATACCCCTCGTGTCCATAGGGATGCATGACAAGTCTCCCATTGGTTGCCTCCCAAGGCCTACTGGAGATTGGAGGGTTTCCAAGACCCTCTTTACAACTCCACACCCCTCTCTACGATTGGCCAGTCTACTTGTTATTAGATTAAAGGGTCTTGGCTCAGGAAAAACCTGATTATCAGCCCTATTTGCAATTCATTGGGCCTGCCACTCCCCTCCACAGTGATAAACACAACAAAGACTTTATTTCACTACAAGCTCAGGCGAAATATTTAAAACTCAGGAAATAAAACTATATACATATTACCTATACTTTGTGACATAAACTCTGTATGGTAACAGTTTCTGACTTTTCCCTTTTATACACTGAGTGGCCAGATTATTATGACCACCCCATCAGTACTTTGTTGGGCCACGAGATTTATAACAGAATTTATTGGTATATAGTATCAAGACTTAAATACAATGAACCAACAATCTATTTAACTACAACATACAAAGAAAAGATTTAAACATGCCAAATACCCAGACATTGGTATCTAACCGACAAACAGACATACAGTTAAGTGGGGGAAAGATTATATGTATAGTTACCCATTAATCGTCACATGAGGCCCCATCCTGGTGAAAAGAGGCCAAGCTGTTTTTTCCAGTTATTAATATACCCCTCGTGTCCATAGGGATGCATGACAAGTCTCCCATTGGTTGCCTCCCAAGGCCTACTGGAGATTGGAGGGTTTCCAAGACCCTCTTTACAACTCCACACCCCTCTCTACGATTGGCCAGTCTACTTGTTATTAGATTAAAGGGTCTTGGCTC
>NW_017306464.1:796445-845941 GCF_000935625.1 Nanorana parkeri | reverse complement strand
TGTTACCTGAATTACTATTTTAAGTTATGAACCGCTATATAAGCATTCACACTTACAGGTATAATATTCTAAGGATTCATTCATGAGATTTTTGAGCTCAACACAATAACAGAATTTATTGGTATATAGTATCAAGACTTAAATACAATGAACCAACAATCTATTTAACTACAACATACAAAGAAAAGATTTAAACATGCCAAATACCCAGACATTGGTATCTAACCGACAAACAGACATACAGTTAAGTGGGGGAAAGATTATATGTATAGTTACCCATTAATCGTCACATGAGGCCCCATCCTGGTGAAAAGAGGCCAAGCTGTTTTTTCCAGTTATTAATATACCCCTCGTGTCCATAGGGATGCATGACAAGTCTCCCATTGGTTGCCTCCCAAGGCCTACTGGAGATTGGAGGGTTTCCAAGACCCTCTTTACAACTCCACACCCCTCTCTACGATTGGCCAGTCTACTTGTTATTAGATTAAAGGGTCTTGGCTCAGGAAAAACCTGATTATCAGCCCTATTTGCAATTCATTGGGCCTGCCACTCCCCTCCACAGTGATAAACACAACAAAGACTTTATTTCACTACAAGCTCAGGCGAAATATTTAAAACTCAGGAAATAAAACTATATACATATTACCTATACTTTGTGACATAAACTCTGTATGGTAACAGTTTCTGACTTTTCCCTTTTATACACTGAGTGGCCAGATTATTATGACCACCCCATCAGTACTTTGTTGGGCCACGAGATTACTTTGTTGGGCCGTCTTGTGACTCCACGAGATGTTGAAAGGTGATGCGAGGAATCTGGCACTGCACTGTTGCCCTTCTGTTGTCTTGTACCAGCCTTGCCAGTCTCCGTTCTGCCCTAACATTGACTAGTCGCTAACGGCCACAATTCACACGTTCAGACCCAGATTTTCGGCTGACCGTCCAGTCTTTAAACACTCTAACAACAGCTGCTCTTGAACATTTAACGAATTCTGCGGTTTTGCTGATACTCACTCCATGGCTCCGAGCGCCAACAATCATCCCACGTTCAAAGGCTGTTAAATCGCGTTGTTTACCCGTATCTTCAGAAAAAAATCACTTCTACTGTCGTGGTAAACAACCTGATTCCCTATTTATAATGGTCTGGCCCTCTAGCAACTTCAGTACGAAATTATAGCTAATTTGCCTACAAACGTCAGGTGGTCATAATAATCTGGCCACTCAGTGTATATTTTATGTGTGTGGTTAGTGCAGAATCATCCTTTTCAGCAAGTAGTATTTGCTCACTTCTCAGTGTCCTCAGTACAATGTCACTTCACCAGTTCTGTTACCAATAAAACAAACAAGCCAGGTATGATTTCAGCAGAGATTTTGCAGACTTATAAATGTCAGCAGTCATACATCAGTTAGCAGCAACAACTGATAGAGCTCTTTGATCCCTACCTAACTGAACTTTTCCTGCTGTGACAGGGGAGAAGCTTTCTAAACAACAGCTGCACAATTCTAATATCATCAAAAAGCTGCGAGCGAAGGAAAAGGAGCACGAGCACACAGTCACAAAACAGGGAAAGAAGATTCGGGAGCTGGAGGATGAAATGCAGCTGTTAAAGCAGGTAAGGTTGTGCAGCCCCCTTATTTGTACTGTCTTCTCAGCAAGTGAAGGGCCATGTCTCTTCTAATTTTTCTTTCTTTCTTTTACTTTTAAATTGTATGCCTGGACAGAAGAAAAAAAAAAACATATTTAGTGCACCTTAAAGGGTTATTAAACCCTCAACTTTTTTTTGCATACATCTACTTGCTAGCAGTAGGTATATGCAAAAACTTTTAAAAAAAGTTTTGAAACAGGGTTAAACCTACCTGTGTCTTTGCCACGCGCTCCTGGCCGAACATCTGAAAATTTCTCGGGCGGGCGCATGCGCAGTTCAGATGGTCGGCCGGGAGACGAGGAGAGACACAAGGTAAGTCTATGGAGCAACGTGCACCCGCACTGACTTCGTGGGACATCAGAGAAGAGGAGGATAGAGGAGTCGGCGCTGGATCGGAGACCCGCACCCAGCGCTGGAGGGACAGCTAAAAACAACAGTAAGGAAGATGATGATCGGATTAAGAGGCATCATTTAAGGTAAGTCCTTACACTAACATGGGGGGGGAGGGGAAAAAAATCCTTTGTCACTTTAACAATACGCCGTTGTCCCTTCAGTTTGAGGTGTGTAGGTAGACCCAGCAAAAGTATGAACTATGGGTACTCCATTTTTGAGTACTCCTTACTCCACTTGAATCCAGTAGTATATTGTCCAGGAAAAATACACACACCGTGGATGGTGTAAGCAAAAATGTAAACTTGTCTTTTTATTGTTTTTGCTGGGAAACCTTTGGATCATGATTCTAAGTCTCCCAGAATCAACTTTTGGAATCTCGAGACTTTCAGATATGCCATTCATTCTACTGGGCCTTAATGGTTACCACTAGTGGTTATTAGCAAAAATCACAAAATGTTCTCCACTGTCCGGATATTCAAAATCTGCCACGCACATACATTTTGTGGGTTATTTGGACCATTTGCTATTTCACTCCACTTGGCAGCATGGTCTTTCTGCCCCTTACGGCTCACTAAATAAGGACATATGGTACATCTGTAATTAGGGCCGTCATGTCCGAGGAGACGAGGGATCCACTACATAATTTTCTATGTCCTCCGGCTCCTGTGGTGCTCTCACTGCTGATTGGATGTCTAAAGGCTCATCCAAGTTGGAAACTCAGATAGATTAGAGATAAGGAAAACACTTTGCAGAGGTGACTTTAAACCTGAGATGTTGAAACCAGAATAATTAGGTTTTTTTGTGCTGAGAATTTTCACTATGTTCTGTCTCATTAAGAGGATTGCAAATACCTGTTGTTCCTGCCAGCCTTGTTTTTTTTTTTTTTAATTTGCCCAGATATGCACTTGAATCAGGACAGTTTGTCAAGGGAATGATGGCACACGAGACATAAGAGTAGCACAGGGTACCAGATACCCCTTTGCACATCTTATTATTTTCTGCAAGATATCCAGACCATTTAAAATACATTTACATTATCTTCTGTTATTCTGCAAGACCACCTGTGTCTTAACACAAAACTGAACCATGATAAGCTGGCATAAGCTGTTCGGCCTACAAAGAGCCTACATATGTATCTTTATATAATGGGCTCAAATCATTGACAGTATTTCCAATGAAAATCCTGGCTTAGGGCTTTGGAGTGGTATTAGTTTTAGGCAGTAAGAAATATCTGTCTTGCAGACATTAGACGGTAAGGAAGAGCTGGAGAAGCAGCATCGGGAGAACATCAGAAAGCTGAACGGCATGGTGGAAAGGCAGGAGAAGGATGTGGGAAGACTACAGGCTGAAGTGGAGGAAGTTCAAGAGAACAACCGCAGCCTCCAATCTGCTTTGGACAGTTCCTACAAGTAAGGAAACAAGACAATGTCAGGAAATCATTTTTTGTTGTTGTTGATACTCAACAAATAGGACATCCAAAATTGATTACTAGGACACAAGCAGAGGTACCTCCGATGGCCTTACTAACAAAATTGTTTGCCTGTTCCGGAAATTAACGACAGGAAAATTTAGGGGAATCTGACCAATGGAACAGGGAAAGCAAAAAGTCATTTTGGCTCTAGATATAATTTATATATGCAGAGTTTTTTGTAGATCAGCCTCTAGAAGGAGCTCTCAGCAGCTCATTGCTATTACTTCTTCTAGAATTACTTTTTGTATTGGTCACCTGTGGCTGCAGTCTGGCCCCAGAGCACAGCGCTACTGAGGGTCTGTGACAGAAGGTTTTCAGACAGGTGCTTTATAGTCTTGTTCGTCTGCTGACCCTGGTAATCTCAGAAGCGTGTCTCTTTTTACTATTTCAGAGAGCTTGCGGAGTTGCACAAGGCCAATGCTACAAAAGCCAGCGAGGCTCAGGAAGTGGCGTTAAGCTGCGAGATCAAAGCAAAAGAAGAAATGTGCTTTGCACTGGAGAAAGCCAAAGAGGAGACACAGAAGCAGCAGGAGGCATTGGCGATGCAGGCGAGTAAACTAAACGTCACATGATTCGTTTTTAATCCTTTTTAGACACATTTCTTTCACAGCATGCTCTGTTTTTCTGTACAGGCTATTGAATTATCTATTGGAGCCAAATGTTTACCAGAATCTGTGTTGTCTGTTGTTGTCTTCTGCTGACAATTGGATGCTCACATTCATATAGACCTAAATTAAACCTCTGCAGGCACAAAAGTAGTAGTTTAAGTCTTTTGGGACCATGGGTCATCCATGCTAGTGGCCCTGGCCAGTTAAAGGAGAAGTATAAGAAGAGTAAAAAATACTCCTACCAATACTAAGAGCCAGCGTGGGACACTGCAGGCATTAGCCTGCTATATGCTGACTTAGTAGTAAATGTACTTCTGTGACGGAAAAGAGAAGTAAAGCCAAAACAATATTGTGAGTTCTATAATGAATTAGCACATTGTGATTGCCCAGCATTTGTGAAACTTCATATTCCTGCACAGTATTTCTCCAGTGGAATATGTAGTATACCAGTAGCTGGAAAGACACCGTTTGTTTCAGCTTCCAGCTGAACTTGTAGCAACCTTGCATCCATTTTACAAATGTTCTTTTTTTTTTTTTGTGGCTGAAATCTGATTTTTCTTCCTTTTTTGTTATCAGGTGACTGATCTAAGAATTGCCCTTCAAAGAGCAGAGCAACAGGCAGCAAGGAAGGAGGATTATCTGCGGCAAGAAATTGCAGAACTGCAACAGGTGATCTGCAGTTTACCAAGACATGAAACATGCAAAAAATATTTCTCTGTACAGCTCTAGATGGTTGCTGTAAAAACTTGGTGCAAAAATCCACTTACTTACTTTATCTGTCATTGGCTGATTTTTTTTCTATTGGCCTGCCTCAGCCCGTAGAAAAAATACTGCTCCCATACAATCGGAAAGGAATATTGTTATTGTATTTTGACACTGTAAGAAGCAACTTTACCTTTTTAAATGTCTGTTTTTAATTGTTTTAACAATATATACATATTTTAAAAACGTAACACGCTCTACGATGATCGCCATTGCCGCCCTTTCTTTTAGCAAATATTCCATAGGACTAATTTTACCCTCTAACGGGAGATTCTATCAAAGAGCGAAAAAATATGTCAAACTATATGCAAATATGTATCAAAATGTAATCCCAAACACTGCATATTACATGTATACAAACATTTAAAATCATTTAAAAAGCTCTCAACCCCTCTGATGGCTAGTGGTATAATCAACATCAAATAATATTCATGATTCACCCAATCTTGGTTGATAGAAGTTGATAATCCATGTGGCTATAAAGTCTCAAGAATCCAACAATGTATCCGGTGTTGAAGATCTATTTGCAACAAGTCATCATCTAATGCGTTGTTCCACTGTCTATACATTCCACATAGGATGATCATATCATTAATGACAAAATAAGTCCTTGGAGCACTATATCATCAACATAGATGTCCAACAACTGAGAATTTGATCAAGGCAATACTGCAGAAAAGGATTCAACATCTTCAGTCTACCTTGGAGGGTTGAATGATTTCAGGACGCACATCTAATCAATCCCAACCGATACAAAACTTCAAACGGGACGTCAATTGAACGTATGGCCGTACAAGGATGATGAAAGTTGATAAGTACTTATCAAGTACTTCCCCTGTTGGCTTTTGTATACATACCATATTTTACGCTCCATAAGGCGCACCGGACCATAGGGCGCAGGGAGGGTAGGGTTCTGACAGCTGTAGTTAGTGACAGCTGAGACAAGTGGCGATGTGATTACAGTGCCACGGTCTCAATGATCACACAGAGCAGACGAAGAACGGACGTTCTTCGTCTGCTCTAGGGGCTCTGGTGAGCTTCTATGCCGTGGTCACGGTTTCCCCAGAGGAGCGGGGGACCCAGAAAACCGGGGCGGACAGGATCGCCACTGCTCCTTTCCTACAAGTGATCTAATAAGTTCACTTGTATGAAAACAAGTGGCGGCTCCACACTATGCATTTAGCTTTGCTTGTCAGGAGCAGGGCTAAATGTACAAAAAAACTACGCTCCTGAAACTGCATGTCCCGGGCGATAGGGACGAGGGAGCTCTCACACATTCGCTCCATAAGACGCACTGACATTTTTGCCCGCCTTCTGGGGAGAAAAAAGTGCGTCTTATGGAGCGAAAAATACGGTATATTATGCAGTTTTTGAGATTACATTTTGATACATATTTGCATATAGTTTCACATGTTTTTCGATAGGATCTCCCGATAGAGGGTAAAATTAGTTCTATTGAATATTTGCGGTAGGAGACCCGAGAGATTCATTTTTTTGTGTATATAGATGTTTAGCCCCCAACCTTCATTTCAATAGAGTCTTTTAGCAAATACTAGCTGCCTGGCTGTCATTCTGTTTCAATGGCTTCAGTGGTTCACAATTCACTTTCTTTTACTGACTTGACACAGGCCTACAGATCAGGAGTTCGTGCTTGACTTAATTGATGCATGCTTGTTCTGGGTCAGTGGCTCAAAAAATATGGATGCAAGACAACCAGGAAACTAGTATTTTAAGGAGGAGGGGCGCAATGGCAGCCAATGTATTTCTGAATGCAAATGTCTGTTATTTGGATTAGATCCGCCACTCCTGTATAACTGGAGATGGGTAGCAAGCAGCGCAAGCAAAGAATAGCAGATAAAGATTTTGTGTATATAATTAGAGTGATGCAATATATATTTACCTATCTTGCAAACATTTCTTTTAAGTATATTTGAAAAATGAAATTAAGTTTTCACTGTAAATGTGGCAGAGACTGCAAGAAGGTGAAGCTCGGAACCAGGAATTGAGTCAGAGTGTCACTTCAGCCACCAGACCTTTGCTGCGTCAGATCGAGAACCTACAAGCCACCTTGGCTGCACAGACAGCATCCTGGGAGAAACTGGAGAAGAATCTATCTGATCGACTCAGTAAGAACAGTTTTCACACTACCATTAAATTCTAAACAGATGGTCACATTACATATGGGGTCTTTTTGTACTATATCATAAAGCCCTTTTCATAAAGAGTTCATTGGGGGAACAAGACAACATCTGGGATATAAACCTGTTTTGTAGGAAGACGTATACTAAGCAAAAACAGAAAAGCATGCTCCTCTCCTTGTGGGCTGTACCCCACTGCACAGGAAATTAAAATGCTTAAAGTTGAACTCCAGGCAGAGCTTTAAATCTCTCTTCCTCAATAGCCACAAAATATATAAATCTACTTTTGCATGTATCGATTGACTCTGCAGATCCGGATATTTCCATATATAAATAACAGTGGCATAGTCACTGTGCTGCACATGTGCAGAAAGCAAAGCTATAGGTGGGGCCCAGCATACTTCACCCCAATACAGGCTGGCTGTGGACAACTTCAGAGGGGAGGATACAAGACCAGTCAACATGCATGCTGAGAGAGGATGGTAATGACTGGTTTGTATTAAAGGAAGCCCCCGCACCACTGCATTTGTTTCATAATGGATTAAAATAATTCAGCAGATTGTTTATCATGCATCATTATATATTTCATTATCATCTTCTCCTTTAACCTCATAGACCATTTGTAACTCCAAGACTCCTCTCTTTGCCATAGCTGAATCCCAGACTTGGTTAGCATCAGCAGTGGAGAAAGAAAGAGCATCTGCAGAGGAACTCTTGTCTATAAAGATACAAATATCAGCAATGGAGTCTCAGAATAGTCTTCTCCGGCAGGAAAAGTGCCGCTTGCAGGCTCAACTAGAGGTGGAGAAGTCCAGGCTATCAAAGATGGAGGAAGAGCACAGCAGGTATGTAGAGAGACCTGACTTTTAATGTTTGAGTTTGACTGTGAAAGGTTTCTTTAAAGGACAAGTGTACTTATCCTTTTTGCCTTGACCTAACTAATTTCAACGTCCACCTCCACAGATGTATACTTACTGATATCTGAAGGCTGTGGCCTCGGGGATTGTTTTCTTCCTATCTGTCCCGGCTGCACCTCCACATTTGTCTTCAGAGACAAAGTTAGATGAGCCCCATAGACTTATGTGGGGCTATAATGTGCAGGCATGTCCAGGACAGTAAAGACTTGCGGCGCAGCCGTTGGATCTAGGGCAGTGTGCATCTGTTTATGGGGAGGGTGAGATCGGTTATGTCAGAGCAAAGTGGCAAAAAGAATACGTGCACTATGTTTTAAGCATTTCTCCTTTAAGAAAGAGCAGTAATGGAGCTGCTGTCAAAAGGAACCAGTGAGCTTCCATGTTTTTTTCTATAGTGCAGGTTACAGACTGAAAGCTGAAAGTGCCTGCCATGAGATAAAGATTCAGTTGGCTGTTGCTAGTTCCAGTTCCAGTTGCTGTAATGCAAATGCTTTGGCTTTAGATTGTTGAGTCACTGACTTGGAACAAGTTTAAAGATAAAGAATTGTCACTTTTCCCTGACTTTGATTTGCTGCGTGCTCGTTTAAGATAACTTTTTTAATAGGCACTGTTATACTTGCCCATCCGTGCTCCCTTGCCACCTAAGCAGTCCCTTGCTGTAGCTGAAAAAGGCTTCCAGGTGTGGGGGAGCATATGAAAAAGTTCTGGCTTCAGAAGCCAGTCACCGGACCTGAACACTTTGCATTGGTGGGGCAGTGATACCATCCACCCAGGTTATTTTTGACACTAACCAACAACACCGTAGCTTACTCTGGGTGGACGAGCAAGCACAGATTGGTAAGTATTCCTTGCTGGGGAGTAGGGATGCACTGATACCAATACTAGTATCGGTGCTGATGCCGAGTATTTTGGCGAGTACTCGCCCATGTGTTCCGATGCCTCGCCCAATACTTCAGCTGCTTCCGGTATCAGGAAGCAGGGAAGCGAGTCATTACACGCTGGCCGGCTTCCTGATTGGCCTGCTCCATGCTCCCTCGTCACCTAGTGACGAGAAGCATGGAGAGGGCTTCACTTCTAATTGGGAAGCCGGCTGGCGAGTCTTTACACGCCGCCCGGCTTCCCCGATAAGCAAGAAGCCAGACGGCGAGTCATTAAAAGCCGTCTGGCTTCCTTAATGGGACTTCCGGTATTGGTGAGTATCGGAAAAAAAATATCAGTACTCGATACCAAGAAAACAGTGTCGGTGCATCCCTACTAGGGAGTGTAGGATACAAGAAGGAACTGTCACTTTGCCTTGAATGGGCAGGTGAAAGTGTCTTTTATAAAGCCAAACTCTAGATCCATTGCTCTTGACACTATGTGACATTTTGACCGGCTCTTCTGGCAGTTTGCCTTCTACAGACCCAGCAGGTCAGAACTGTCCCTCTCTGTCGCTCCCAGTCTTCCTGCAGGTACCAATTTCTTGTCTTTCGCCATTGGGCAGTCACTGATGATGTAACTCCTGTGCATGTACATAGGAGTTTCATCATCCCTGCATACTATAGTTGGCGGGAATGGGCTGGCAAAGTAGATTGCAATGCACAGGCCTATCTATACTAGGCAATAAAATGCTAGGAGATGGGGAAAGGGATTTTGTTTTTAGCAGAAGAGACATGCAAAGTTTCTTCTGCTGATAAACTCCTTTCAAGCAAAATATTACATGTATGTCTCTTGCTGTTTGCTAAGTTCAAGACATTGTTGCCAGTGTGGTCACTTCCTTATATCAAACACTAGATGGCAGTCATAGAACGCGTTAGACTGCATGTTGCTAATCTAGCTTTTGGTCAATGCTTGCATGCCGTGAACCTCTATAAGGGCTGCAAGAATGTACGTGACCTACATAGTTACATAGTTACTGCTCCCAGGCAATTTGTTCACCAAGCCCTGTGTGAGCAAAACCTCTAACCATAAACTGTTTTTGTCCTACAGAAACCAAGTGGAGCTGGAAAATCTAAAGATGGAGTACAAGAAAATGGTTGAAGAAGCCAGAAAAGAAAAGGTTAGATCATAATTGGTTATTCATGTCTCTTTTCATCATTTTGCTTCTTTCCTGTCATGTATTTTATATTGTGGAGTTTGCTTTTTAGAATATGCTGACCAATCAGTTGGAGATGGAGAAGATGAGGGTGGAGCAGGAGAAGAAGAAGGTCTTGCTAGCCCAAGAAGCTGTGAAAGAGAAGGTAATATGCACATGTGTGTGTCACAAGGCAAAGGTCCCTTAATAACCATTTCATGGCCAGAAGTCATTGATACCTAGATGCTCGTGCCAAATTTAGCAGCATCTGTTAACTTTTTAATCCTCACAAAAATGTTAAAGAAAAAGATTTTACTTTTTTAAATACGGTCATTCAATTTTGTACTGCAGGTAGGAAGAGGTTAACAATGGCAATAGTTACAGTTCATAGAAGGTCACACTCTGTGCCAAAAACATATGTAAAGGAAAGCACTTGCAATATTGTGATTCACCAAATCCTAAATTGTCCATTGCTGACCTACCTTTGAAAAATGCTAACTGCCTGGTTGTTATGATGATTCTGTAGCCTTAGCACTTTGAGGCATAGACCTAAGTATGTAGATCAGGAGTTTTGACTTTGCAATGACTTTCTAGTCGGCATGCTCCAGATCTACAACTCAAAGTACTGAAGGCAAAGACAACTAGTATTCTTAGGGAGTCAGCAATAGCGGCAACCATCATTTTCTCAGTATTGGTTTGTTCAAAAGTTACTCAAGCGATGACTTCCAATGCAATAATAGTGCTTGAGAAACCTCTTTAGCACACCGTAAGTAATATGACAGATGAATAATTCAGGGACACTGTGTTCCACAACAACATGTTTAATAAATAATCGTTATTCAGGTTTTTTTTCTCTCTCTTTAATTAATGTGTTTTGTTTTTTTAAGGAACGTAAGTCTTATGGATTACCTTCAGCAGAACCAGGCACTCCCACTCCAACACTGTCCAGATCTAGCTCAGTTAGCGGGGTAGATCTGACTGGTATGCAGACGTCTCTTTTGGTCCAGGTAAGCAAAACGGAATCATACTATTTTGTTTTTTGTTCCGTGTCAAACTGTAAAAATCCCAAATAAAGTCTCAGACTTTTTTTCTCTCTGTACTGTAATTATCTATATTTTACTTTTGTCTATTGCTATCTTGATGTGTTAATTTCTGTCCTTGTTTTTTTTTTTTTTGTTTAACCCAGGATGAGTCTCATGACAACCTCTATGGATCGATGACCATGTCTATCAGTGGTACTAACCTCTACGATGCTGTGCGGATGGGCGCTGGCTCCAGCGTCATTGAAAACTTACAGTCACAGCTAAAACTACGAGAAGGCGAGATCGCCCAGCTTCAGGTATTGGATTTTCCAGGACTTTACAGACTTTCAAAAAATGTGTCTGTGTTTAAAAAAAATAAAATAAATGAATTTTTGTTTGCAATTTTAAAAATATATGTCGAGGTCCTAGATACATCCTGTTTTATCCAAGCACCAACAAATTAAAGTGACACTAAACTCAGGAGTTAAATCTTAAAAATGCATTTAAGTACCTTAACTATTAACACAAATGTGTGTTATTTGTGTATCACTCGGCTGTAGATCCTCTCAATTGGTGCTGACACTGTCCTTCCTTCTGGAGGGTGGCTACTTTTGTTCCCCATGGTCCCTGTGTGTTTTGTAAAGTAGCCACCGCTCCAATCTCACTCCTGTGATAGACTATCATCTCAATACTAATTGGATAACAAAATGTGAGATTGTAGTCCATCCCGGGCGTTTGCTTGGAGCGGTGGCTACTTTACAACTCGCACAGGAACCATGGGGAATAAAAGTAGCCACCCTCTAGAAGGAAGGACAGTGTCAGCACCAATTCAGAGATGATTTGAGGATCTACAGCCGAGTGATACACAAATAAAATACATTGTTGTTAATAGTTTAGGTACTTGAATGCTATTTTTAAGATTTAACTCCGGAGTATACTGTCACTTTATATAAGAAAACCATATTGTGAATGTAATGCATTTTTATTTTTTTTTAAATTATTTATCTATTTATTATTGCATATTAGTTATATCTTGTAGTATAATTATTAGCACTTATAGGAAAAAGTGTATAGTAAACCTCCATAAAATATTGTATATCCAAATGTCAGATACTTGTACAAATAACTGATGACTGCATTTCCTGGTGTATTCTTGTAAGCCAGGTTTTGTTATGTTGTACAAATTGTGGGCTACATCATTTGTGACTTTTTCTTCTGTGTTCTTCTCTTTTTGTTTTGTACCAAAAAGAAGAAAACTGTAACAACCTGTCCTTTTACAAAACAATTTACCTGCTGGTTCCTGTGAATCAGCAGAAATTCTAACAGTGTATGTCCAGCCAAAAAAACTTCCTGATATGCATCTAATTGAGCTTTGTTGGGTTTAAAAAAAAAACAACTGGCCCATTGCTGAAAGTTTTTTTATCCTATTTTACATCAAGATGCTGTCTGCACTATATCTGATGTTTAATACGTAGTTTACATGAATGTTCTGTTGTTGTTTTATGTGCTTAAGATGCACTTTGCCTCTTATCAAACTTATACTCTTTATGTCCACCTGGCAGTCTCGGTCACTGTAATTGGTCAGGGCCTTACTTATGCTGTTATGTTGTCTTGTACTATGTAAAACCTCAATAAAAATGTATTGGTTATAAAAAAAAAACTGAAGTGTTAGGACATCTGCTGGGGCTCACTGTGATTTCCTGGATCGAATGTGTTACTGAATAAGAGGCAGCCTGACTTGTTATGCAGCTAATTCTGTTGCTATTTTGCTTGATAAATCTCCCTCAGTGTATTTTTTTCGGTATGTGTGACTCATTGTGGCCCACTAACAATAATTCCTTACTGTAATGTTTTTACTTCCAGCTTGAAATCGGGAACTTGGAAAAAACTCGCTCTATACTTGCTGAAGAAGTTGTGAAGTTGAACAATTTAAATGATGAACTGGAAGAGAAGGTGAAAGAGATTCCCATACTGCGGGCTCAGATGAAGGTAAGAAGACCTGGGTTGTGAGTAACATATTAAGGGCTCCAATTTTTTATAAATAGTTATAGTCCACATTGATTTGCAGGTGAGTTGTTACTGTATTCTGTTCTATAAATAAAGATGGCTCCAGCTTGCATGACTGATCCCTCCTCCCATCTCCTCATTTTGCCTTGGGCTGTAACCCCTACCTCTCACAGTATCACTCAGTATGCCAGATGTAAATCCTGAGCATTAGTCACCTCATTCTTAAAGTATATGTAAGCTCAAAGACACAAATCTTATATATTGCAGCCGTACCAATTCTTAGATGGCTGTATTCCTTGTCTTCTTTTTTTCACCTGGTGATGATTTTTTAATTTTTTAAAAGAATATTTATTTTTATTAATATCAACTCATAGCTTACATCACAATATCATCATTTTATACACAGAAAACCTTCGTCATATCTTTTACCCTTCATTCTTATAAAAAATTATTGACTTCTATATTCCTTGCACTTGCACAACATCTTTACATCCCTCCATCCTTCCTTCCCTCCCTAAAAAAAATAATAAATAAAAAAGGAAAAACTGGTTCATTTATAACAATCCTCAAATATGTTTATCACCCAAGGCCTGGGTATTTAATTTTTACATCATTACTTTTATCCCCTACAAATATTCCAGGACTTCTGGTGAGCTAATATACTCCATCCAAGGTCTTCACTTCTCCACAAACCGGTACCTAACATGGAAGGCGGGCTGTATGCTCCTCCATACACATAGTATTGTTTAATTCAGCTACCCACTCCCCGCACCTGGGGGATACTGTGGGATTACTGCCCTTTTTTTATTTCTGTTAATGGGCCGTGATGCATTGACAGCAGTGCCACCTCCGAGATCTCTGGCATACATAATCCCGTCAGGTAGCGCCCTATCTCAAAAATGAATCTCCAGTATGTTCTTATCTGCTGACATGACCACCATATGTGTAGCACTGTCTCCTCTTCCCTTCCCCACCTCCTAACACAACTTAGTACATTTGGGGATTCATTCTGTGTGCTATTGTTGGGCATCTATACCATCTTGTTAGTATATTGAGATTTCTCTCCTGTGTTTTAACCTCCATACTTGATTTAAAAGTTAAGTACAAAACCTTATTCCAGTCCTCCTTCTGTTCACTGAGTGTCCCAGTTCACGTTCCCAGTCCTTAATATAATACGGGGTCATCGGATACATCTGGGTCAATAAAATGTTAAATATAGTCTAGATACCATATGTTTACTCCCTGCCCTATTCAGATAGATTTCCTCAAATGGAGTCTAATCTCTAAATACAATTTATTGCGAGCACAGGCATCAATAAAAATGTTTGAGTTGTAGGTATTCAAACCATCTGCCCCTATTCTGTTTATTCAGTGGAAGTAGGTCTAAGGCCCCATTCACACCTAGGCGTATTGTAATATGCGCGTCTTTTTGCCGCGATTCGCGGTAAAAAGTCACGCGATTCCGTAGGCTACTTGGCTGTATCCCAATGGAAAACGCCCTACAAAACGGCCCAAAGTAGTCCCGGGACCTCTTCAGGCGTGGGCCGTTTTGTAGGGCATTAGGGACGGGCGGAAATATGGCAAGGTGGGAACGAGGGCATTGACTACAATGCAATTTATATTTTTGACCGTTTTGTAGAGCGTTCGTCGAGCGTAGAACGTGCTACAAAACGGTCAGGTGGGAACGAGGGCTAATAGAAGGTGTAGTCCTGCAGCATTAATAGCCTGCATCATTGGAGAGTGCTTTCTAGTCTCCCACCTCAAAAACCTTCTACTCTCCAGGCCCTGTGCAAAGTCTGTGTTACCCATAATAGGCGTTAGTGGGCCCACACACCTGGTGATTTTGTCAGTAAAGCTGGCCATATACTATTCTATTTTTATCCGTTCAACCCGCGGGCAGAACGAAAAAAATAGAACAGATTCCTCCATGAGTAATACGAGCGCGTTGATCCCTTTTTTTAATATTCTGACAGCAGCCACTGGCCTCTATCAGAATACCCGAACAGATCCGGCAGCTCATTGGCTGCCGGTTCTGTTGAAATATTTTCCGTCCGGCTCCTTTGATCAGCTGATCGAGGGATGTCGACAGCGGCACCCTCTGTGCAAATTTTGTCCGGTTCCTGAAGAACTTGCCAAAATTCGCATAATGTATGGCCAATACATTATGCAGATTTTGGCCAGTCCTTTCATGAACTGGACAAAATTCGCACAGAGGGTGCCGCTGTCGGCTCCCTTTCGGTTGGCATCCCTCAATCAGCATACATATGCGAATTTCGGCCAGGCTTAACACCATCTCATCTTAGGAAGACAACACTCATTCATCCTTCTGTATAAGGACAACATAATCAAGATCGGACTACAGAACCCCCTGCACTTATCCTTTTGTGTCTTTGTGGCTACATAGTCAGAGAACATTGTAATTGAACATTCAGCACAGGTAGAGAGCACAGGAAGTTATCAGCTCACAAGATCTCTGACAGCACCAGCCTACCTGTATATAGATTTCTTAGTACCAGCATGGTAATCTTGTGCCTAATGTTACAGGACTTGGACCAGAGATACAACACCATACTGCAGATGTACGGCGAGAAGGCGGAGGAGGCAGAAGAATTGCGCCTAGATTTAGAAGATGTAAAAAATATGTACAAGACTCAAATCGATGAACTTTTACAGCAACAGATGAATTGATTTGAAGTATAGAGCCAACCAAAACACATTTGTAGATTGACAAAAAAATGTTTTAACTGGTAATATGTTTAATATGTAATTATCTTGTAAAAATAATCGGTGTAAATTAGAAAAGTTTTATTCTGCGCATGTTTATAATGACCTTCTGCTTTGTAGCCATCGCTTAGAGAGAAGCTCCCTCCCCAAACAGAGTTCTATATTCTGTGTGCAGTGGGGTCCTATCTCCACCTAGGTCATCTTTGTTTGCTCGGTAGGGCGATCCCTCCTCACACGTGGCAGTATGAGAGTGCAGCTTTGCAGCTGAGCGACTTGTATCACTGGCCTGTCTCTATATATTCAATATATTCCTATTCCCACACCAGGGCCAGATGATGGTTTCTGTTCCCTGCAGCCCTAGTGGGTTTCTATAATATTTGGAGAAATGAAAAAGCAATATCGGCCCTTTACATGCCCAGCAGGGTCCTGACCGCTACCAAAGACCTGATGGGATCAAGTTTGTGCCATAGCACTCAAATTGCAGAGATTTGGTTTAGGGAGAGGGAGCTGCTCTTTACTTTAAATTATTTGTGTAATATTTAAATTTACTTTGGGTTCTGTAAGCTTTTTCTAAAAAACAAGATTGGTTAAACTAAATGCTTATGTTTTATTAGCCATAAATTAATCTTTTTTTGTTGTTGGACAAAGTGTATACGATTCCCTTGTAAATGTATAGGCCGAGCCGATTTAATATCCCTGTTATTGTTTGATTTTTTTATTTTCTTTCAGCGTCGACTTGCACTCTTCTTTACAAAGCAGACAGTCCTTTTAGTGTTGATATGGTAACTTATTTATGAAAAATCACAACAAAGCGGCATTTATTTTCTGTCAGAATTTAAAAAGTGGCGTAAAGCTGAAACCGCAAACATGGTAAAATATTTCTCAAGAAAATAAGGAGAAAAAAAATTAATAAAATGTTTGAAAATAAGAATTATTGAGTATTGTGACAGTTTTCTCTATTTGCATTGTAACACTGTAACTGTAGTTTGGAATTTGTTATGTATACGGATGTGATCTACTTAGACCCCTTTCACACGGGCGGTCAGTATCAGTTTTTCAAGCGGACCTGATCGGATGCCCATTGCTAGTCTATAAGCAGCCGGGCGTAAACTGTTAAGCTCGTGACACACTGCACACGAAGCCGTGGAGAGCGCAGCAAAGCTGTCAGGCACGGAGCTTTGCGTGCAGTGTGTGAGCGGAGTGCAGGCAGATGAATGAGAGCACCTTTCGCCAATCAGCTCGTGCGTAACAACCTGCTGGATTGCATCCTGATGTACGGGTTTATACGCACGAGCCGATTGGCTGAAGATGACATTTTTCATCTCGGCATGCTCAGCTGTGCGAGCTCTTGCAAGCTGACGTGCTGAAGAGAAAATCACATGACACACTGGACGCAAAGGCAGCCCGTCACCGCTCCGTTCTGCTTCACGTGCAGTGTGTCAAAGCCTTTATCCCTGTCTCTGACCAGGTCTGTAAAAACGAACAGATCAGAGATCCGTTTTGACGGACCTAATCATGCCAGATTGGGGGTAATCTGATGTAAACTGACGCGTGTCCATTTATATCTGATTCCCTTCTAGACCTAGGGTCCAGCAGTTTTAGTTGTTCTATCAAAAGATGGAAAAAACTGGACGGACACGGGATGCCACAACAGTCACATCCAATCCGTACAGCTCTGCTCAGAAAGGGGTTCCATACATGGACTCCCTCAGCCTTTGTGAAAGGGGCCTAAGAGTAAAACTCCAAAGTCTACATTTTTGTTAGCTTTGGGTACAGTAGTGATGGGCTGTGTGTACCCCTGTTGGTTTGATTTCCTCTCAATATATTTCACTTTAAGGAAACTACCGGTATCGGTGCATCCCTAAAGGGATTGTGTACTGAGGAAATGTGGAGACTACCATTGCTAAACTCTCCTCCCTCGCTGTCATGCTGATCCAGTGGCTTCAACATTTTCTCCCTAACCCAGAACAAATATGCACATTAGGAGTTCTGCGCTTGCTTTGATTGTCCTTAGAGTACCAGAGTGTGATCTTTTGGAATTTGCATAGCAGAATGGCCCAGTGCTGCTCTGGAAACGAAGGCACATGCTGGCACCTGGAGGGCACCTTCCTAGCTCTCACCTGCGTATACTTCCTGCGGAGTTCAGGGTGCAGTTTAACTGAAATTGCCACAGACACTTAAAATTGCAATTAAACTTAAAAAAAAAAAAAAAAAAAATTGGTGCCTCACCAGTAGTTAAGACAAAAAAGAAGCTCTGACTGCAATACTCATCACTTCACATCAGCAATGCTGTTTATCATTAAGGTCTGCTCAGTGCCAGTGAAGACTAAAAGGACCCTGCAGTGCCATGTGAACAACATGAAGACAACAGAAAAAGGTTAGTGTTAAAAGGGTTTCTTTACTAGAGGTGGGAGAGTGGAGTTGGCCTTTAAACCCTATTGATGGCAGTTCGATTAGTTCCCCATCATTTCTGTATGTCAACTGCGACCACAAATGCAATTTCAAGCAAGAAAGTCTCCCAGTCCACATTTAAAGTGATATTAAAGTCAAGTGGATTTTAAGCTATTTCTAATGCTGCTGAAATCTCTGATTTCCTGCAGAATCAGCTGGTCCCCTGAGCAATGGCCCTGTCTTCCTGTTTTAGAGTGACTCCTTTCTCAAGCAGAGTGCTATGGAGTCACTTTTGTGTGTGCTGGTAAGCTGTGTGTGTCTCTACAAACACAGACATAGCAGGGCAAGCAACTTCCCTGGCCCTTCTCTTTTCTCCTAGAATATGAAAAGTTGCTGCAGTCTGCACTGTCCTTTGTGATCTTGTACTGAACAGAAAGTTCGGGGAAGCTGAGCTAAGAGACTTGGAAGAAGCTGTTCAGAAACATGATGATTGTAAGTGTTTGGGCAAAATGCTGGGCGATGTATATTTGTTTGATCTGGATTCATTATTAAAAAAAGTTTGAGAGTTTAATACTACTTTAAATTTACATTTATTATTGCCTATTACCAGCTCCTTTGTCAGAGATTTCTCTAGTGGATAACGCATAGAGAACTGCACCAGATGTCCCTGGAAACAGGAGGTAAAAGGGTATCACTTTTAAAATGTTATTTCTTGGGGTTCATTGGGGGACACATGTTCCACCCCTCTCTATTAATGATCATGCTGTCTGTACTGCTTTGCTACAAAAGCAAGGCATGCTGGTAGTAGGAGGGTTATACCCCGGGCTGCCCTACAGGTTTGGTGTTTGCCAATGTCCAGTCCTCCTGTTGGTGGCAGTTTAAAGGACTCGAAAAACAAATTGCAGTGCATACACACAAAACAAATCCTTTCTTGCTATACAATTTTCAGGAAATTGCTTTTATCCTGTTCATGCCTATAGTCATTTTGGATGTTTTTGAAGCTGTACAATAAAAATCGTGAGTCACAAGCCTAATAGTTTCCAGTGTGAGCTCACTTTCACCCCTAGGAGCAAATGTATAAATGTATGATCTCATTTTACTATCCTGTGCATGGCAGATACCAGATATGAAGGTATAAGATAGTACTGGGTGGAGGCTGTCTGGTGATATGCAATTACGTAAGCATGTCTTTTATACTGAGAGGGTGACCTTCAAATCAGCAGTGAGTCTTGGCCTCCTTTTACGAAAGTGTATTTCAAAGGGATTTATGTTCTCTCTTTTTTTTTTTTTTTTACATTCTCTACATTTCCCATACAAGTCTGAGTAAGAGAAATGTACATGCCTTCCCCCACTCCTGCGTTCTGCTGCTAATGCCCAGAAACTCCTAAGAAAGTACATACATGCTTCGAATTTCGAAACCCATTGATTCCCCCATCCAGGCTAAACAGACCGCTGCCAACGATTTCATTCAGCAGCTGCCGCTCCATTGGCTGCTGAATTCCCAAAGGGCGTGTGCAGCTGATTGTATGCAGACACTGTTTAGCAGATCATTTTTAGAGTGATTTACTTCGGCAAAAATCGGTTGATAAATTTACTTTTGGACCATGGTTTGAATTTCGGGTGATTCATCAGAAATTGGACAAAATTCGAGCCGTGTCTGGCCAGCTTTACACAGGGATATACAGGCCCCCTTCCCGCCTTTTGTATTAGCACTTAACCTGGCAATTGGTCACTGAAGCAGGAAGGAGTGTCATGTGATCACTCGAGCATGAGGCAGGAGGGAGTGTCATGTGATCACTCGAGCAGGATGGAGTGTCATGTGATCACTCGAGCAGGATGGAGTGTCATGTGATCACTCGAGCAGGAGGGAGTGTCATGTGATCACTCGAGCAGGAGGGAGTGTCGTGATCACTCGAGCAGGAGGGAATGTCATGTGATCACTCGAGCAGGAGGGAGTGTCATGTGATCACTCGAACAGGAGGGAGTGTCATGTGATCACTCGAGCATGAGGCAGTGTCATGTGATCACTCGAGCATGAGGCAGGAGGGAGTGTCATGTGATCACTCGAGCAGGAGGGAGTGTCATGTGATCACTTTAGTGAGAACCTATCTTTACAGTTTACATAAATCAGTGCATTACGTATACATACATCAGCATATCCAAACCCTGTTTTTTAACTTGGCTAAGATCCCCTGTTTTCTGGTTACCGGGGGCATTGTGGATGTTTCATGTTATTAATGACACTAGAGATTCTGTTATAGCCTCCAATCGAAGAATAGATTGCACTGGAATGCAGGAATTTTCTCTTTATTTAATCGCAGCCAGCAGGAGCAAACGCCTGACATGTTCTGCTGCAACACAGCGATTGCTTTGTCAAAGTTTGTTCCTGCTGGCTGCAATTATTGAAAGAAAAAAATGCCTGCCGATGTCTGCCACTCCTTCAATTTGAGTCTGTAATACTATGAAACGTCCACAATGTCCCTGGCAACCAGAGAATATAAAGTATAAGATTTACCAGCAGAAGCGAGCCAGCAGATGGCAGAGGAGTGTTAGATGCAAACCCACCTGAAGCAGTAAAAGGCACACATCCAAAGAGTCTGTTGTTTTCAAAAAGACTGGGCAAGGGAGATTTAAGATAAGAGGATCACCAAGACACAACTATTATGGATGCCCCTGTATATATGACAAGATGTGCACCCATTCAGCAAATTTAAAAAAAGGAAAACCTGAAGATTTTTTTAAATACTCGCCTGTTTCTGCTGTCCATGTCCCTTGGCAGTGCAGCTTCCCTGGATGACAACTGGTGGATCCAGTGCTTCAATTTGTATTCTGACTCCGATTGTTGTGATAGCGAAATATATCCCTTGCTGAGACCTCTATGCCTGGCCTGTATAAGCAGATATACTCACTGCGGACAATCCTTGTCAGATAGCTGAACTCGTCAATACCGATTCAATCAAAAGAGGTGCTTATTCTTAACATCAGGGTTACAGCAGATGATAGGAACAGCAGTTGAATGGTTATAGTATTGTGCGGTCAGAAAATTATGCCTTGTCTATCATACTGCGCAGAGTATATGTGTCCTAGTTACATGTGGCCTGTAGCTGTGGCCATGACACAGGAAGTACTGCACTCAGGAAGAAGGGTGGGGCTACATACAGAAGAAATACGTCACAAAGGGAACACAGAACATGTTTGATACCAAGAAAGGCCACTAGATGGCAGCATATAATAAAACATGGATTAGCTATGAGAAAATGGTTAGGCAAAACACACTATGTAAACTTCTATCTATATTAACTTCTACAACATATTCTATGCCCCATTGGGTTGGCACACTCCCCGTCTGGCATTGTCAATGTCTTTGATGAAACTTGAGGTATCCATAGATTCTATCACTTCAATGTGTACTGCACGCACACTCATGCAGGTGAACAACACTGCCCATCGTTTGCTATTTGCTTGGCCACCTCGGGTTCTGCGGGCTGTTACCATCCATGGTCCAAAGACATCCAGACCAACATGAGTGAATGGTGGGTCAGTACTTAACCTGTCAACTGGCAAATCTGACATTTGCTGTTGCTGATATTTACCTCTTAGTTTACGGCACTGAACACAGCTGTGCAGTGTAGCTGTAATCTGTCTTTTTGCTCCTATAATCCAAAGGCCTGCAGCTCTTATGGCACCCTCTGAAGTGTCTACCTTGGTGCCTAACCCCTTCATGGTAGTGCCGTATGAGCAAAGTGGTGATGTGATGGCGAGCAGGTATAATGAGAGGATTCTGTTCTTGCTCACTAAACTTAGCCTTGTTTAAGCGTCCACCAACCCTTAACATGCCATCATTGTCAATGAATGGGTTTAGGTTAGCAATTGGACTGTTTTTTGGAATGTCCCTCTTGTCACGGATACATCTAATTTCTGAGCCAAAGACATCCAGTTGTACACTCCGTATTACTATCAGTTCAGCTTCAGCAATGTCTTTTGCAGAAAGAAGCTTTTGGCACATGTGCCAACCTTGACAGTGAGCATCTGTGGGCTTCATGTGAAAGCAGTGTGCAATATGGACTAATCTTGCGGTGCTGCGTACTTGACTCCGATTGTTGTGATAGCGAAATATATCCCTTGCTGAGACCTCTATGCCTGGCCTGCATAAGCAGATATACTCACTGCGGACAATCCTTGTCAGATAGCTGAACTCGTCAATACCGATTCAATCAAAAGATGTGTTTATTCTTAACATCAGGGTTACAGCAGATTATAGGAACAGCAGTTGAATGGTTATAGTATTGTGCGGTCAGAAAATGATGCCTTGTCTATCATACTGCGCAGAGTTTATGTGTCCTAGTTACATGTGGCCTGTAGCTGTGGCCATGACACAGGAAGTACTGCACTCAGGAAGAAGGGTGGGGCTACATACAGAAGAAATACGTCACAAAGGGAACACAGAACCCTTTTTGTTACCAAGAAAGGCCACTAGATGGCAGCATATAATAAAACATGGATTAGCTATGAGAAAATGGTTAGGCAAACACACACTATGTAAAACTTCTATCTATATTAACTTCTACATCATATTCTTTGCCCCATTGGGGCGGCACAATTTGTGACCAAGCTGACCAGTCACCTCTTGTGGTGATCACGCTGCTGCAGTATTGTGAATGCTCATAGAACCCCTTGTGGTTTGCTCTAGTATAAGAAGACCAGTGTGGCACATGCATGTGGTCCTGTGCTTAGGGTGACCACACTAGTACACGTGACTCATGGTATGTGTATGTTGTTCAGCACTGGTGGTGTTGCCAGAAGACTGCTATAAACCTGCATGGAGAGATTGCTGAGTGGCCTACAGCTAGTTCCCGTTAACTTGCGACCCGGCCTACTGTTCTGCTTCTCTGTGCCCAGCTTTTCCTTGTGACCGGCTCTTGGACTTTTGGTTACCGGTTGTCACCTCAGTCTGTCTGCCTGACTTTGCCTACTGCTTTCTGCCTTGTTCCTCCTTAGCTTGGCTGTTACTGACCTTGATTTAAGCCCTTCACTCCCATGCTTTCGCCTGAATTTCTTCCTTCTCTGCCTGATGTTTCCAACCTTGGCCTACTGTAAATCCTTGTTTCCAATCCTGGCTAACGAATTGGTACCTCTGCTGCTCAGCTGTTACCAACCTTGGCTTGTATGTCCATTTTCCTGTCGCTTGCTCTTGCTCCCTGCTGTTCTGGTTCCTGTCCAGTAATCTACAGCTGCCTGGTCTACACAACTGCCAGCCAGATCCAGTCATGTCTGTCTTACTGGCACTTGCGCCAACGTGTCCTCACATTCCCTTTTGTCACTACCAGGTGCAATAGAGGCCCCCTCGTTAACTCAGTCTCCACCAGGTACATGACACCATGGCTGAATAATCAGTAGGAAGTGTCCATGTTACCCAGGCAGTGATGTGGACATTCCAAAAATGATTCTTCTCCTCTGCAGGGAAGGGGAGACATAACTTGTGACCTATTGCATAACCGATTACGGTAAGTCTTTTGGGCTTTAAGCTGGGGAATTTTTTTTCAACCAAGCCATTGATACGTTGTTGGGGTGGGGGAGGTGGGGGGTGTTAAATGAGTAGAGTTTAGTTTGAAAGTGCTACAGGCTGATGAGAATTTTTGTGAGTAGGCCTTCTCTTCTTTTCTGACCCTGGCAGACATCGCCTGGCCAAGGCTTCTTGAAAGTCAATGTGATTGGTCAGGATGGATTTCCCGATCAATTACTATTGTTTTATCTTAACACAGAATTTCAGGCAAACGGCTAAATACACAGATGAGATTTGTATATGGGAGCTGTTTATTCTGTATTTCTTCATATCAAATTTGTCACACAGCAAAGTCTACCTTGGTAGATTACCTCATTTTTTCTCTTCTGCAATTTCATTATTACTTCCAAATTCCCTCCAACCCTCCCCTATGATTGGACAGGGAACGATTTTTGAGACCGGCTCCTTGGACAATAGTTTATTTTAAAAAATCCACTTTTGTGGAATGAGGGATCCCAAGTGGGCCACACACTGCTCGAATTCTGAAACATCAGGCTAGAATTTGAGCAGTGTATGACCGGGTTTATATGATTTCCGTTACATTGATCTCTTTCACATTATTATTATATCTGAAAAAATTAAAAAGTAAAAAAGTACCTTCCATATAAACACCTTTATCAATATGTGATCGCATTATGTTTCCACATGCTTCTTGCCCAGGTATACTTATTGCCAGGACAATCCTACTTATACATTCAGGTTTGTGCAATGGTTTGCATACTCTTATAGAATGATCAGCAGATTCCACAATGTTTACGGATGCACCGATGTATCGAGTACCTACATTTTGCTTTCAGTAATCGCGGATACCGAGGCCGGTGCTTCCGCTGACATGAAGGCGGCTTCCCGGGCAATCAGGAAGCTGGGCGGCGGGTAATGACATGCCGCTCAGCTTACTGATTGCCCGGGAAGTCAGCTCCATGATGTTTGGCTGGCTTGATTGTGATTGGCTGGGAAGCCGGTTCCCTGGCAAATCAACATCGAGCCGACTTCCCAGCCAGTCAGAAAGCCGGGTGGCAAGCAATGACCCACCTCCCAGCTTCCTGATCGGCCGGGAAGCCACCTCTATGCTGATTGGCTGGGAAGCCGGCTTTCCAGCCATTCAGCATCGAGCCAGCTGTTCCCAGCCATTCAGGAAGCTGGGAGGAGGGTCATTACTCGCCACCCGGCTTCCTGATTGCCCGGGAAGCCAACTCCATGTTTCCCTACAGCACTGCCAGTCAGAGGAAATCTTCCTCTGGCCGGAAGTTCTGGTATTGGGGACGGCATCAGAGCATTTGGTATCGGTACTGATACCGATATCGGTGCATCCGTAACTTTTAGGCCCCGTTCCCACTGCGCGATATGCAAATCGCGCGTTTGTCACGCGATTTGCATATTGCGCGACATCGCGAGATTTGCCGCGCGATGTCGCGTTCAAGCTTGCATTGAGCAAGTTTGAATCGCGGCTAAATCCGCTCCAAAAAGGGTCCTGCTGTAGCGACACACGACCCGCGACAGCAGGACCCTTTGCCCCATTGGAGTGCATTGGAGCGCGATATCGCGCGGTAATTTGCCGCGATATCGCGGGAATTACCGTGCGATAAATCGCTCAATGTGAACGGGGTCTAAGTATTTGAATAAACCGGCTGTGATCTGGAGTATTTGCTCAATGTAAACATAATGGGAGGAATTTATCAAAACTATAGCAGACAAAATCTGGAGCAGTTGCCCATGGCAACCAATCGGCTTCTCTCTTCAGTTTGCTCAGTTAAGATTTGAAAATGAAAGAGAGATACTGATTGGTTGCTATGCTCAGCTACTCCAGATTTTGCCTGCTCCAGTTTTGATAAATTCCCCTCATTGCCTATTTTTTTGGCATCTTCACACAATGCACATTTTGCTAATTTTAAGCTAAATGTGAACTTTATATTAGGTGCAGTAGTGATCTGCAACTGAACAGCAGCTTATACATAGCAGCAGGGGTGATTGGCACATCAGCTGTGGTGTAGATCCGTTACAAATCCCCAGCAGCTGGAGAGCCCCATGGTACTCACATCTGCTGTAGTACTGGAATGTAATCTGCCATTTCATGTCTGGTGTGGTTTGAGAAGTTCCCCGTATCCATCTACAGCTGCCTGGACCAGGAGAGAAGAATTCCACGGAGAGTGATCTTTAGCAATAATGTGTAGATGTTTATAAAGGAGAACACAGATCAGTTGTTTTCTATGTGCCCCATTCACACTGCAATGCTGGTGTGACCTGCGGTGGGATACAAAGAAATGCAGGCATGTGCGATGGGTGGCACCGGAGGTCACCGCACCTCACCACACTGCAGTGCAGAGACCTTGAATGGAATGTATACTTTGTACACTCCCAATAAAGTTCTAAAAAAAAAAAATGAATAAACAGTGCTTTGCATTGTAACACTGTCAAAGCACTATAGCTTACTTCTACTGTGAACAATGTTCACCAAACACTGTGGAGATCATTTATAAAAGTTGTGCACAGCTATGCTGTTTGCATCTCCCCTAGATGGTGCTGATGAGTGTAAGAATTTCCTATACTCGTCAGCGCCATCTAGGGGCGCCAGTGCCACGAGGCCACAACTTTTATAGGTGAACCCCTATTGCAATTCCACTCAATTTAGAGTGACACTAAGCTCAGGAGTTAAATCTTCAAAATGCATTAAAATACCTTAACTATTAACAACAATATATCTTATTTGTGTATAACTCGGCTGTAGATCCTCAAATCATCTCTGAGTTGGTGCTGACACTGTCCTTCCTTCTGGAGGGTGGCTACTTGTGTTCCCCATGGTCCCTGTGTGTGTTGTAAAGTAATCACAGCTCCAAGCTCACTCCCGTGATGGACTACAATCTCACGCTTACTTTACTAATTTGTATTGAGATTGTAGTCCACCACAAGAGTGAGCCTCAAGCGGTGGCTACTTTACAACACACAGGGACTATGGGGAACAAAAGTAGCCCCCCTCCAGAAGGAAGGACAGTGTCAGCACCAATTCAGAGATGATTTGAGGATTTACAGCCGAGTGATACACAAATAAGATACATTTGTTGTTCATAGTTAGGGTACTCGAATGTATTAAGATTGAACTCCTCAGTTTAATGTAACTTTAAGGAGATCTGTAGAGGAGTACAAGGCCAGGTTCACACTTGCCTGATCCGTGACCGCGCGGCAATCGTGCACGAAACCGTGCGGCCACAGAGTTGCCCACCACCGACGATCGTGTTGCAGGTGCCATTATTTTCTAATGGCACCCCAGTTGTGCAGGGCGGATCACATAGTTTCCCACCGCGATTCTGCCCGTGCAATTGAACACGATTGTGGCTAAAATAAAGCAGTACGTCGTCTGTTACAAAAAAAAGATACATGTACCTTTTTTTCGGCGATTGCTGTGCGGATGTAACCCCATTTAAATCGATGGGTCTGCGTGGCAACCCCTGTGTGCAACTGCACACGATCCTGCGGCCCCGGGATCTCCCAGGTCTGTACCATTCCTAAACACTTTTGGGTTTGTTTTATTTTTGGTTAAGGAGTGCTGCACTAAAAAAAAATAACTAAAGTGTTTGCATGGGTCAATGAGAAATACTTTGTGACAATATCATTGGTACAACATATTTAGAGGTTAGATCTTGACATAACAGGGTTGGTTTACAAGAGGATATGCAGCGTACAATCGCATATGTTCCCCATGAAGAAGGAAATTGCATGCTCAAGGAATGTACTATGTACACAAGATGTGAGCGAGCAACCACGCGCTGACTACACTGTATATACAAGCGATTTACTAAGAATGGCTTGCTATAGAATGTAAATTCCACCATCAGAATGTACGCCAAGCCTATAATAAGAATGTCATCTTCTCTACTGATGTGGGGTCTGTCTCACTTCTCTTATCATTCTTAAAGGAGAACTATGAGGTGAGTGATTTTCACTCATCCTCATGGATCGTCTCTAGATAGGCAGAGCCAGCTGTCAATCACGCAGCTGGGTGGATCTTGACAGTAATGTCGGGATCCGTCTCTGCTGCGGCTGTCTCGGTATACTGCGAGCTGTAGCTCACTATATACTGAGATTTGGGTCACGGGAGGATGCTAGTATATGACCCCCTGTGACCCTTAGGAGAACTATGGGGAAAAACACCCCACAGTTCTCTTTTAAATGCACTTACCATGTAGGAATAAAACTGCATCAGGTGCACACAGCTATCATTAAAGGAAACTGTAACAAGATGAATGTGTGTGTATAATTAAAACGTATTTTTAGTTTTGATTGAATAGAGCAGAGAAGGATTAGAACCCCTGCCACAGTTCTATGTCTGTCCCGCTAAGAGATTCACCCTTTGCATTTGTCACTGGGACAGAATGTGATGGGAAATCCAACCGATGTCTTCAGAACAAGAAGTGACAGTATGCAAGGAGTGTAGTGTCACTTTCTAGAGATTTCCTCTCACTTCCTGTTGCATCTGGGGCAGGAAGTGAAAGGAAATCTCCCTAATGGGACACAACAAAACAACAAAAAATCCCTTTCCTACTTTATACAAAACCCAAAAAAAGGTTTTGATTGTAATAACCTTTTGATTTGTAGAAAGCTTCAGTGAACTCTACACGTGAGGATATTGTACTGCGCATGCACGGGTCATTGTGCGAATGCCCAGAAATGTAAGAAGTAGCCACCACAAAATGTTCCATATTCTGGTGTCTGTACATACAATGAGGGGGGTTTATGAGAACTGGACCAGACAAATTCTGGAGCAGCTGGGCACGGCAGCCAATCAGCTTCTCTCTTTCATTGTCAAATTTGACCAAACCGAAGAGAGAAGCTGATTGGTTGCCATGCACAGCTGCTCCAGATTCTGTCTGGGGAGAATTTATGAAAACTGGAGCAATGACTTTTTCATGATAGCATGGCCAAAAGGAGGAGGGGACAGGCATGTGACATCATATCTCCTCCACCAATCAGAATGTCTTGTATTCTTCAAAGAAAATACAAGACATTTTCTGATTGGAGGATAGTAAAAAGGGGCGGGTGACGCGCATGGAGCGCTGTAGAGCTTGGGACGCAACTATCCCTCTTTTCAGCGCCCGAACGCTGTACATTAAGTGCGGGGGACGGTGTGCTGCAAGGTCAGATTTGTCTACTTTGCAGCTGTCCTCCGCACATAACACCAGCTTTGTAATGATTGTTCACACGCCCAGTGCGGTCGATAAATGATCATTCTGCACGGAGCGTGGCTTTAACTTTTTAGACCAAGCCCCGTCATCCACTATGGCTGAGTGATTTGTAGTTCTCAATGGAATACAAGTGCAGTGATGTCATCATACTTCATTCTTCCTCCTGTCCATGTTACTGGATGGGCAGGAGGGAGAATCTGCAGGAGGCAGAGCATTGCCCTTGCAAGCCACTGATCACAGTTGCAATGCTTTACTGGCTCCAATGCAAAATGATAAATACATTCATTTTTTTTTCTATACACAATACTTTATTTATGACGTAAGTCATGACAATGTCATTGCCATATAAACAAGCCCATAGCAGAAATGTAAGGATTGCTCTGGTCTATATGGGTTATAGAGGGGTGATCCGTAAAGAGAATGCGAACTGCTGCTGGCCGTGCTCCGATCACCCCCATCATCCCCATACCAACCCGCAGCTGGCACTCCGCACATGGCACCCCGCCCCTTTATCTTCTCACTTCACGCCCCGCCCTTATATCCTTTCAGTCTGCTGTTGCCCCGCCCCTTGTTCATTCCAACGCGCGGCTCCGCCTCCTCTCCTCCCACCTGCGCGCTCGGCCCTACCTTCTTTCCAGTCGCCTTCCCCCGCCCCACCACTTTACCACCTGGCTGCCCCTCCCCCTTTCCAGCGCTTAGCCTGCAGCCCCGTCCCGCTTTTCCTAGCTGGATGTCCGTTCTCCCTCTCTTTGCCCCGCCCCGGGCACCTCCCCCGGTTTCCGGCTTCCCTCCTCCGCTAACTCTAAGCCGGGGATCGGGGTGATGCAGCCGGGTGTAGAGCCGGATCCGGGCACAGGAGCAGGTGAGGAGGGGGGATGACTGTCCTGCTTAGCCTACGCTGTCCTGCCTGCACCAAGTGCGCAACATGCTACCCCCTCTACGATCACTCACCGATCTGTAATGTTCATCCTGCAGCTTCAGCCCGCAGCCATGTTACTGGTCGGTGCTGGTTAGTACCACAAAGGGGAGCCTCCTGTTGCTCTGCCTGCTGTAGAACTACAGATCCCGGCAATCCCTGCACACAGCAGGTGCATGTTCTAATGCACGTACTGTGCATGTTACAAAAAGAGACAATGTATTGTTTTCTGACGTTGTCACGATGTATGTGATTGTGGGATGTTACATCAATTAGTGCGGATGGGAGTGCCTGAGCGATCCAGTTACATTTTCGTCCAATCGAGCATGCCCTGGCACCACATAGTTCTTGCTGAACATAAAGCAGATTGCCGATCTGTGGCTGAGAGCTATGGGGTCTGTGCTTCTATGGGGGGTCTGTACTGTATAGTCACACGTCTCCTGTGCAATGTAGTAATGCACACACCTTAAAATGCATCGCATCAATGCGGTCCATTCATCTTCAGTGCACTTCCCAAAACAGAGGACCAAAAACACAGACATGCTGCACATTTTCTGATGCAGCGCACCACAGCGCATGGCATCACATTATTTTCCATTGTGCGCTGCAGCACGTGTCAGAGCTGTATTGCCTTAGCGTAAAATGAATGGCTATGCAACATCCTAATGCATGCGATCTGCGTCAGCATGTGGTGCAGTAATGTGGCCCCCTAAAGTATGTAAAAAAAAAGTGCCTGCCAGGTACCCCCACTCATCATCGACCTTATCTTAAATGCTCCCGGGACCTCTGCATTCTGTACAAGTCTATTACATACTCTGTACAGTGTGCTGTACATTACATACTCTGGATCACTGCATTCTGTACATTGGGCTGTACATTACATACCACTGGCCCCCACTTTTCTGCACCTTGCATAATTGTAACCACAGCACGCAGTGCACATTGTGCTGTACGTCACACACTGCTGACTACTTCACAGTGTTTTATATTTAACATCCAGCAGACCCCCTGAGCCCGGTAGGTTTCACTTCACATGGTATAGTCTGCACTTCTGCGCTGTATATGGCATACTCTGGCTCACTGTCATCTACACTGTGCTGTACACTACATAACCTCAAACTGCCATACCACTTTTCTAGTTTTTTAAGTAACAAAATCTGCTCAATCTTACCAAACCCCCCATCAATATATGATCATAGCCCCCCCAATATGTGGTCATAGGTGAACCTGGAAGTCTGTAGAGCTGATGCACAATGGGCTCCTTTATTCCGGGTGAGCTTATATCACAAAATCAATGATGAAGACACAAAGATCACCGAGACGGCTCCGACCTCCACAGTCATGATCAGGAATTTGAACTCTGAGCTCTCTCTCTTAATTTCTCTCTCTCTCTCTCTCTTCATTTCTCTCTCATTTCTCTCTCTCTCTCTCTTCATTTCTCTCTCTCTCTCTTCATTTCTCTCTCTCTCTCTTCATTTCTCTCTCCATTTCTCTCTCTCTTCATTTCTCTCTCTCTTCACTTCTCTCTCTCTCTTCATTTCTCTCTCTCTCTCTCTCTCTCTCTCTCTCTCTCTCTCTCTCTCTCTCTCTCTCTCTCTCTCTCTCTCTCTCTCTCTCTCTCTCTCTCTCTCTCTCTCTCTCTCTCTCTCTCTCTCTCTCTCTCTCTCTCTCTCTCTCTCTCTCTCTCTCTCTCTCTCTCTCTCTCTCTCTCTCTCTCTCTCTCTCTCTCTCTCTCTCTCTCTCTCTCTCTCTCTCTCTCTCTCTCTCTCTCTCTCTCTCTCTCTCTCTCTCTCTCTCTCTCTCTCTCTCTCTCCATTTCTCTCTCTCTCTCTATTTCTCTCTCTCTCTCTCTCTCTCTCTTCATTTCTCTCTCTCTCTCTCTCTTCATTTCTCCCTCTCTCTTCATTTCTCTCTCTTTATTTCTCTCTCTCTCTCTTCATTTCTCTCTCTCTCTTCATTTCTCTCTCTCTTCATTTCTCTCTCTCTTCATTTCTCTCTCTCCATTTTTCTCTCTCTCTCTCTCTTCATTTCTCTCTCTCTCTTCATTTCCCTCTCTCTCTTCATTTCTCTCTCTCTTCATTTCTCTCTCTCTTCATTTCTCTCTCTCTCTTCATTTCTCTCTCTCTTCACTTCTCTCTCTCTCTTCACTTCTCTCTCTTCACTTCTCTCTCTTCACTTCTCTCTCTTCATTTCACTCTCTTCATTTCACTCTCTTCATTTCACTCTCTTCATTTCACTCTCTTCATTTCACTCTCTTCATTTCACTCTCTTCATTTCACTCTCTTCATTTCACTCTCTTCATTTCACTCTCTTCATTTCACTCTCTCTTTCTCTTCATTTCACTCTCTCTTTCTCTTCATTTCACTCTCTCTTTCTCTTCATTTCACAATCTCTTCATTTCACAATCTCTCTCTATGTTCATTTCACTCTCTCTCCATTTCACAATCTCTCTCTATGTTCATTTCCCCCTCTCTCTCTTCATTTCATTCTCTCTCTCTCTTCATTTCTCTCTCTCTCTTCATTTCCCCCCCTCTCTCTCTCTCTTCATTTCCCTCTCTCTCTCTCTTCATTTCCCTCTCTCTTCATTTCCCCCCCTCTCTTTCTGTCTCTCTCTCTCTCTCCCCATCTGTCTCTCTCTCTCTCCCCATCTGTCTCTCTCTCTCTCTCTCCCCATCTGTCTCTCCCTCTGTCATCTCTTCATCTCTCTCTCCCCATCTCTTGCTCCCTCCCTCTTTCTCTCTCCATCTATCACTTCTTCTCTCTTTCTCTCTCCATCTATCACTTCTTCTCTCTTTCTCTCTCCATCTATCACTTCTTCTTTCTTTCTCTCGCGCTCTCTCTTTCGCTCTTTCTCCCTCCATCTCTCTCTCATATATATCTATGAATACTTTTCCTGTTATATTTCAGGAAGTGGACCTTGTCATGCTGTGTCTAATCTCTGGATTGCTGGTACATGTAGTTCACCTCGTCGCCCGGTCTGAGTTTGTATCCGCGGTCAGTGATGTCTCTTATAATTATGAGAAGATCGATCTTCCGGATGAACACGTTCCGTCCTTTCTGTACAATAACCCGGACGTGGCGGCCCTTTGCTCCCAGGATCCTCGCTGTCCCTTCAGTGTGAGTTCATACAGAGCCGCCCATTGTTCACCTGTGCTCCGTCTGTACCAGTCATGGTTTGTCCTTGCCCATCTGAAGTCCTGTGGTCTGTATGAAGAAATCTTTATTCAGTGCTCACGATCATAATTATGGAGCAGGAAATATGTAAAATATGAAGAACTATATAATGTACTTTCATCTAGACATGACAATGATAACAGGGCTGAGGCCCATTTCACATGTCTTGAGCGGAACTCCAGGCAAAGGGCAAAATACCTGGAAGATATACATATGGAAGCTGTTTTACCAAATGATTTGTATATCTGTCCATCCAATCCTAAGATTTACACAGCTCTGCCACATAACACAGCTCCTCCCTGGCAGGAGACTTGTTTTTTTTTCTGCTGCAGTTCAGTTTTCTCAGATTCACCTGGGAAAGGGGCATAACCCCTTAAAGCCCATTGTCACAATAAATTTCAACCCCTTCCTCCCATGCCCTACTATAAAGAATAATAATCATAAAAATATCCCTATGTAAGGGCCAATTTTCACTTACCTTAAGCCATGATCATGTGACCATGGTCACTAGTTTTGGGTCCTTTGAGTGTCCACGTCAGCGCCTGCACGGACACTTCCTATTGGATATCCATTGGCCGAGGTTTTCTCAGGATTCAACGCCAGGGAAAGGGCAGAGAAGGTGACCGGCGATCTCAGGTACCATTGCACCGCTGGATTTGCGGCCCCCCACCTGGATATGGCAGGCTGGGGACATATAGGGGGAACTTAGGTGAGTATATCTGACTTCACAAAGTAAGGGGAAAAATTGCTTATCAGGATAGGTTAGAGATCGGTGGGAAAAAATACTTTTTGAGCACAGTTGGTTTTTAATTTGCATCTTTTTTTAAACCGCCCGAAGATGGACCTTAACACAAGGACAAGGATTTTTATTTTCAGTCAGGTGACTGCAATTTTTACATCTCATTGGCTCTCCATAAAAAAACTGTCACTTGTTTCTTATCCATTTCCTGGTGTGTTGTCTTTGTGAATTGAGCCTTCAGTTCAATATAAATAAAATGGTGGTTGTGTTTTTAGGAGCACCTGACCAATCAGAAGTCTTGCTGGGGCTACGAGGAGTCATGCAGGAAGGAGCACAGGTTCGACTATCCGGTCTGCGGCAAGGTTGACTATGGTTGGTAAGTGGTTTACGAATATATCATGATTTTGGACTATTAGTATAGCTGTGGTATAAGGAGTTGTCCCATCAGCAGTGTCTTTTATTATCTTTATCTTATCTTTCTGTCTTTCTTTTTGGCATAAACATCCATAAATCTGGTCAATGGTTTGTGTTGATTGCAATTTAAAATGAATCTTTGTTTTGTTTGTGTACTTTGCTTTCTGCTGCTCTGTTTAGGGAACAAAGAAAATACCTGGTGTTGAGTTGCATGCGGCTCACTCCCCTTTCTGTGTATTCCAGAATCCTGCTGCACTCCTTACTGGTTATCCCCGCGGGTGCTCGAAGTGACTACGGATGGCGCCGCTCATAGCGGAGCTTGTTAGGGATGTCACCAGCACACCGGAGTCAAATGAAGCAAACGTCTATTTATTGACGCATCTTGTCATAAGAAATTACAACGTTTCGGGCCACACTGAGTGCACTTCATCAGGCCTGGTGATGAGGACCCTGTGTGGCCCTGCAACGTTGTAATTTCTTATGACAAGATGCGTCAATAAATAAACGTTTGCTTCACTTGATTCCGGTGTGTTGGTGACATCCCTAACAAGTTTTACTCTCCTTTCTGTCATGTGACAGTGATGGTGCTTTGTGATTGGATCAGTTCAGGTTCACTTTTATTATTATTAGAGAAACCCTCACTATATGTTTGTTACGTGTTCTTATTCACACAGCATACCAAAAAATATTTTTTAGAAATATATTTCTTAGCTTTTAATCTATTTTCTTGGTGGAGGCCTTTGTGCAGGTTCTAGGCCACTCTGAGCAGTATGAGCAGAAAGTAGAGGGACACTTGAAGCCTCTACTCATTAACATACAATGCTTCTAAGTCTTTAAAGGAGAATTATGAGGTGAGTGATTTTCACTCAGCCTCATAATCTGGGACAACCTGTGACAATGAAACTGTCCGATCCTCCAGCGCTGACTGGCGGAACGGACGGGGAAGGGGTGGGTACAGCTGGCTCTGCCTCTAGATAGGCAGAGCCAGCTGTCACTCAGGCAGCTGGGCGGATCCAGACAGCATTGTCGGGATCCGTCCCGGCTGCGACGTCTCAGTATACCGCGAGCTGTGGCTCGCGGTATACTGAGCTTTGGGTGATGGGAGGGCGCTAATTTGTGTCCTCACGTTACCCTTAGGAGAACTATGGGGAAAAGCCCTAACCCCATAGTTCTCCTTTAACCCTTTGTTAGGACTGACAGTGCTCAAATGTAGTTTATAACTGATAATGAAATCTGCTGGCACAGTACAGACAGGGTTAATTAGAGTAAATATAACTTTCCACAGCCCCCTCCTTCACATTACATGGGGGGAAGCAAATGCAAACTGAATTATAGCATATAGGCCGAAAAATGGCACTTTGGGCAAAATGGCGAAAGTGCCATCATTCGACCGAAATTGTGGTGCATCCTTAGTTTCTCTCCTCCCCGCTGGGCACTGCTCTATGTCCCCTCTGACACAGCGCAGCATCCTGCGCGGAGGAGAGAAACGGTAAAGAGCAGAGCGGGGAGGAGAGCTATGTGAGTGTATCACAGGAGGAGCTCTCCTCCCGCACCACCCTGCTCAGCCCCTTGTAACAGATAAGTAGAGTGGTGTGGGGCGGAGTCAGCTGTCGAATGAGACCGAGCTCTCCTCCTGTACCGCCAGCTCAGTCTCCTGTGACAGTGAGTCAGGATGGAGAGTGTTATACAGTCATTCAGTGATCACTGACCGCTTGTAAATAGTTACTATGTAACAGTTATAAACGAATAGGAAGTGGTCTACATCACTTCCTATTCATTCATGATTGTGCACATAAATATTATATAAAATGTAAAAATATTTAATAAAAACAAATACATAAATAAAATATTTAAAAAAATTAAATGTTTTAGAAAAAATTTAATATATAAAAAGTATAAAAAAAATAAATTTCGGTTTCGGCCCGACATTTTTTCATTTTTGGTTTTGGTCTCAAAATTTCATTTTGGCACACCTCTAGTTTTAACCATTCTATAGTCAATCCAAAAGAAAACAGATGTTTTGAACAGGGTTCCAGGTATGCAGTTTGCAGTCCATTTGAGAGATACTTAGAGGTGGGGTTGCATGCAGACAATGCATTGGTGTGATTGTGTCCTAAAATATAATAATTGTTCCTGAAGGGCAAAGAACTTAGAGGAGGCTCAAGAAGTGTTCTGGAGACAGGCCGACTTCGGTTACGTGAAACAGAGGCTCAATGAGATGCAAGTTTTATGTCGTCCCCGTGTGCAGGTCAGTCTTCTTGTGCAGAATCACAGTATCATTGATTATCATGGTATGACATAGATGATAATTCCCATATTCTGCCTTAGGGTGACTCCCTATTGACCTGTTCTGACAACCTGCAACACTGCAGAGCCACCAACCTCTACCTGGACTTGAGGAAACCTAGAAGAGGCCCTGACAGGTCAGATTTCATATTTAGAAAAATCCATTCTACTTTTTTTGTTATTTAATTACTTATTTTTGTATAAATGTTGTATGTTATATAATTTGCAAAATAATAACGCTTATGGAAGGAAAAAAAAAAAGAGAAATCCACTTTCTGTATATAAAAGCTTATTTAAAGTGAACCTTTCTGGAATCCAAACATTTTCTAGAGCTGAGGACTGATACCTTCATATCATATATCTATATTTTTATTATCTTGTCATAATCCTTCATACATCAGATATTATACTGAGAGTCAGAGGTAACAAACTATGATCTAACCTGTTTCAGGCGCTGGGAGCAGGAGGGGGCATGTTTAGGCATTGGATAGGCTTAGCAGTGTGACACTGCTTATTTTCAAAGGAATAAATATCTGCCTAATGAACATTATTTAAAAAAACAACAATTCAACCCTCAGATGTTGCTGAATACTGAGCCATTGCAATTCTTTCTTAGATTTAAGGAGGATTTCATCCAAGATGGTGAAATTGGAGGCCACTGTGAACTGGACTCGGAGAAGCTGCATTCTCAAGGTCACCGGAAGAGCCCCTTGCAGTCTTGGTAGGCCTCCTCATACATTCCCTGTTCCATAATGTAGCCCCTCATGTAGAGTTTTAGATTGAGTAGAGAATGGTTATAACCCCTGTTAGTTTTTCTTTTGCTGCCTTTGTCCTGTTGGGGGGGGGGGATTTCCCTTTACTTTCTGTCCTGGAGACCCAACAGGAAATCTCACAAGAACAGGTGTCCCCACTGGAAGATTTCTTCTGACTTTCTGTCCCAGTGACAGTCTTCCCAGAATGGACATGGACAGCAATAAAAGCCTGACAGCGGTTCTAATCCTTCTTCACGCCACCAAAAAAAATAAAAAAATGTTTTAGCTTTATATATAAATATGTCAATGACAGGAACTATCATAATTTCCCTACATCCATCTTTTTACCACTATCGTACCTATGTCTCTCTCAGAATCCAACGTTCGTTTAACTGGGATGGATCTGAAGGTAATTTTTTGTTCTGAGGAAATCTCAGTTCTTACATTTTTTGCAGAGCGTACATATTTACCATTAATGAGTCTAAATAGGAAATGCCATTTATTTAACCTAATATTAGGATATGGGATTCCAGGATAGTAGTGCCAATCTTAAAGGTTACTAATCCCATTCCCAACAAGAAAGCCTCGGCGACTGCAGGGCAATGGTGGGCCAGTTGACATGCCATCAGGTTGGGTTGCTGTCCGATTGAGCCAAATCTGTTTCTGCCCTTTTACATGTATTGGAGATGGAATAACTTCAGGGCTTAATTTAAAGTAAACATTTCCAAAAGAAATTATGGAACTGCCATTGCTGACCTTCTTCCAAAAATGCTAGTTCCCTTATGCTGTCCCTTTTGCTTCAGTACTGTTTGAGTGACTGACCTAGAACAAGTATGCAGATCAGGAAAGTCTTAGTAAATTCAGAGGTCCTTATCTGCATGTTTGGACCTGGTCATTGACTCAGTATTGATACCAGAGGGTTAGATGACAACCAGGCAACTCTCATTTAGAAAAGGAGGTCTAGGTTACAGAGTGTAATGGTTTAGCGACAGTTCAGTTTCTTTGGCAACGTTCTTTGCCTGTAGAGGCAACTTTTTGGTTTAGCTTTATACTCTTGGTTAGGGATGCACCGATACTGAGCATTTGGGTGAGTACTCGCACTCGCCCAAGTGCTTCAATACTTACCCCAATACCATAACTGCCGGTCAGAGGGAGATTCTCTCTGACCGGCAGTGCCCAGGGGGGAGTATGGAGCTTGTCGCGACCCACTTCCTGTTTGACTAGGAAGCCGGCACCCTTGTTTCCTGATCAATCAGGAAGCCAGGTGGCAGGTCATGACCCGCTGCCCGGCTACCGGATTGGTCAGGAAGCCAGGCTGCCTCGCAGTGTCGCGAGGGAGCATGGAGCCAGTGTGCTTTCGATAGAACATCGGCCTCCCAAGCAATCAGGAAGCTGGGCCCACGCTACCTCGGGATGCCAGTATCGGCGAGTACCGTTAAAAATAAATATCGGTACTCAATCCTGAAAAAACGTTATCAGTGCATCCCTACTTTGTCCATTCCTTGGGTGCCTCCTGAGCTTATGTGCCAGACCATAGAATCTGAACAGCAGATGAGATCAATCCAGAGAAGACAAGCAGTGTCCGAGCAAAGGATGGCTAAATTTGGGCAAAAGGTCAAGCCATCCTGTTGGATGTGGTGCCAAGGGGTAAGGAGTTAGAGTCTAGCCAAGGGTTTTAGCTGGTCAACAGCCAAAACAGACAACCAGAGACAGAATCCAGGATTTTACACAGAGATACTGATGCCCTACACCTAGACACGTATAAATGATAAAGTTTGGATCACCTAAATCCCCTTTTGTCTGCACACGTCAGGACTGCTGGGAGATGAAATCTGTATGTTACCTGAGCTGCAGAGAGTCTTATTCTCCTCTACAGAGCCTACACCAATACTGCAGATGGATTTGCCCTCAGCTGTCCATTATTGGCCAGGCAAGTGGAAAAAGAAAAAAGTAGAATAGTACAATACTGTTTTGGTTCAGTTTGCTGGCTAGAACAGGGATAGGACTCCAGCTGTGTTGAAGCTACAAATCCCGCCATGTCTCTGCCTTTGAGAATCATGCCAGTGGCTGTCAATCTTGCAGCACCTCATAGGACTTGTAGTGTCACCACAGCTGGAGCGCCAAGGTTGCCTACCCCCCTGTGCAAGAGCCTTTTGGTAAATTTTGTATGCCCGGAGTTCTTCCTTTTCCGTGATTTTGAAATCTTGTGTTTGCGCTTTTTTGTAATAGCCGGAGAAAGACACTTGTAATTAAACTCCAGAGGGATAAATCAAAGTCAGGCCGGAGAGGTCCTAATTAATTTCTTTACACCTACTGTAGACAGAAATCGATGGCACTGTTTGCTGTTTTGTTTTCGCTGCTATTGATTGTGAGTCGCAGACTGGTACACTTGCTCGTGGGGGTGAAGTGTACACATTTGTATGACAACTTTTCAGCCTGGAATAGGATTGTATTTGTATGTAGGTTATAGATTTTTACTTTTCCAGATCAATATAAAGTCAAAGCTGAACTCCAGAAAACTAAAAACACATATATGGGGTATAATTTTACTTGCCAAAGGATTTGTATTTCTGTCCATCCGGTCCTAGGTTTACACTGTCTGGCGGGTCAGGAGACCAGATTTCCTATCTGTTGGAGTTCAGTAGCACTTACAGGTCTTGTTCTTCCCACAGCCTGTGACTGGACATTTAAGGGAGCAGCAGCAGAGTGATGATCTTGTCATTCTGCTCTCTCCTGCTGTTTGCTGTCAGCATGTTCCTTTTCAGTACATGACCTCTGCAGCTCAGCTGATTAGCTCCTTGTGCTGCTTCTTCCTCTGCCAGTCTGAGCTCTGCTCTACAGGAGATTACAAAAGGCTGCGAAATGGTCAAATGCAGTTAATTATACTGCTTGCCTTTAAAAAAATTACATTTAATGATTTGCCGGTGAATGCAGAGCTGAATTAATTTGTGTCTTTTATATCTGCCTGACGTTCAGCTTTAGAGTTACACTAAACTCAGGCGTTAAACCTTAAAAATACATTCAAGTACCTGAACTATTAACAAAAATGTACCTTATTTGTGTATGACTCGGCTGTAGATCCTCAAATCAGCTCTGAATTGGTGCTGACACTGTCCTTCCTTCTGGAGGGTGACTACTTTTGTTCCCCATGGTCCCTGTGTGTGTTGTAAAGTAGTCACCACTCCAAGCTTGCTCCTATGATGGACTACAATCTCAATACAAATTAGTAACCTAAACCTGAGATTGTAGTCCATCCTCAGTGCAGGTTTCCTTTACGAAAGATTGGAGGGGTCAACCAATAGGAAGTCATGTTCGTATGCTTGGCTGACACCGTGATTTCCTATTGGCACGTTGGCTGGGAGCCATGGTGGTATAGCAGACATAACAGTGCTGGAGGGATATGATTCCAAGAGCGGAGATTCCACTGAGACACATGAGATCACAGATTCCTGGAAGCATTTAAATACTCTGATATTAACGTGGGAAGTTTCAAACAAATACAAGATAAGTTTCAAGCAGCGCGAAGACTGGGAAAAGCAGCGTAACCTACAGCGGCTAAAGAGAATCTGTCTCTAGAGCAAAAAATTATGTTTCAGGTATGAAATGCCGGCAATTAGAACAGCACATACCTGCAACAGCAAAAGAACAATCTGCACTTACAGCTGAATGAACATTCCCTTTGGTCCTTCACAATAATGCAGACAGGAAGGGACGGACAAGCTTTGGGTAATTTTCTTTGCCAATCAGACCATATTTGCAGGGTTTTTAAGGACGCTGCAGGTATCATATATAGGAGCTTAAAGTGCACCTGTCTTAAGAGAATCGTGTAGGCTGCTATTGCTGATGTCTCCTTTTGAAAATGTTGGTTGTCTGGCTTTTCATGATACACAGATTATGAATAGAGGGAGCATTTATGGATTTGTGTTTAACGTATTAAAGAGGATCTTCACCTCCAAATTAATTTTTTAAACCGCCCTCTTACCTAATGCTGCGTTGTCCTCAATTCATATACTTTGGCCACCCAGCGAATCCAGTGTTGTGATGCTGTGAACTGCGTTCCGCTTACCGGGTTCCATGCCGTCATTTTCTTCCTCAGCATCATTGGGAGCTGGCTGTCTCTTCCGAGTTCAGTTAGCCGGCCCCAAAATGACGTGTCATCATGCCCATGTTTCCCCCTCCTCCATGCGCTATATGGAAGCTAATGTCTCCTGGGGTATGTGGCATGCGCATTCTAGGAGGCATGGCAATCTCGTCCAGGTGAGAATGGAGGATGGGTGGGTGGGTCCCTCCGGAATGTGAAAAATCAAACAAAAAGTAAGCAAACGGAAAAAAAAGGGGGGGGAGGGGTAGGTTTCATGCTGCAGAGGTGGGGAGTGTGTAACTGGAGCTTTATTTCAGTGTGATGGTCCACTTTCATGTCCATCTCGGGGCAAAAATGCAGTCATCCCAAAACCTCCCATTCATTCACGATGTATAGAAAATCCTAACAGCCTTAGATACATACCTGATTCCTCTGTCACCGGACCCTCCACAACACCTCTTCTGGTTGTGGAGACTGCTGACCCACCCATGAAATCCACGCCCGCCGCCGAGTCCTATGGCCGCCCCTTGTATAATGACATCATGCTGTGAATCACAGTAGGATGTAATCATCTCATTAGCATCATGATGATTTCAGCGTGCCGCGAATGAGGGGACTACCACCAATCAGGTAAATCTCTTCACAACCTAGACATACGTGACCTCATCCTCCTTACCATTTTTCCTTTAAATCCTAGGTTTGCAGAACTGCAGCCATACAGCTCTTTACCCTTCAGACCTATAGAGGATGGACACTGTGACATCATAATCGAAAAACCCACATATTTCATGAAGCTGGATGCAGGTAATTGCCCCCCCCCCCAAGACTGATATCATCAATAGAATTTTTTAGAGCTTATATACATGCAGTTTGTGTCATAAATGGACCATTATTGGACTGTGACTCTAGATTTGTTGAACTGGACTGTTTTTCTAACTAAACACACACATATATATAAGTCAACAGTATTGGCATTACCTGGAATTGTGCTGTAGCACTATGTGATCAGCAGAAGGTCCTCCAGCTCCCATCTGGGCTGTAAGGAGTGCCACTAGAAGAAAACAGGGCTCAGTGAGTCCTTAGAAGCCAATGTACATCTAGGCTAAGACATGAAATAGCCATTGTGCAATAATGAATCCCCCAACACGCTCTCATAAACGTTGGCTCAGCCCATGGAGGAGAACCATTTCCATCACTAGAAATGGTCAAGACTGGAAACTGTGACAAAAACTGTGCATTCAAGTTGATATACACAGCCCTATCATGTATGTTTTTATATATGTATATTTGTTATTTTATTTCAGGTGTTAATATGTATCACCACTTTTGTGATTTTGCCAATCTTTACATTACACAACACGTGAACAACTCGTTCAGTACTGACATCCAGATTGTCATGTGGGACACGGTAAGTAGCTTCAATTAGAGCTGAACTCCGGGCACAAAAACTTTCATAGAAATATATTTCTCTATAACCAAAAGGGTATAAATCCGCTTGGTGTGTACCAAATGTCTTTGCAAGTAACGTTATTATTTTGTAAATGTAGTAGTGACATCATCACTCTGCTGTACATGCGCAGAGAAGAGCTGTGGGAGTGGCCAAGCAGGCCCCACCTATTACAGGCTGGATACAGAAAACTACAGGAAGGGGCGGAGACAAGATGAGTCACCCTGCACAAACAGAGAGAGCAGCAGTGACCGGTCTGCATTACAGGAAGCTCCACGTTACCACAGGAATACTGCACAGTTTAGGAAGAGATATACAAAGCTCACCAAGATTCCAGGAAGAATACACATGGATCTTGTATTTAGACAATATCTGCTTATACTTTAAAGCCTTGGTTCTCAACTGGTGGGCCGTGACCCAAAAGTGGGTCGCGACCCCGTGTTCAGTGGGCCGCCGTGTGCCTTCCACTTTTCTAGGTGAGAGGTTCCTCTGCCTCCCCCTAGTGCAGCACTGTCAGTTCTCGCGCTGAGCAGCCATTAAGAATATGCTGCCCGGTGCCGAATGTCAGCTTGAGGTGGGGTGGGCTGGAGCTATGGCCGCGAGGGAGCTCCATCCATACGTGCATTGCTTACAGCTCCCTCGCGTGTCCTGTAAAGGTGCCTGGACCAGAGTGACATCACATTCTGGCTATCGGCACCTTTACAGGGCACGCAAGGAAGTTGTACAAGCAATTCTGGTGTGGGAGGTGCATTGCATTGCCGTTCATTTGAATGGCATCCCAAACACACCTCTCACCCACAGTTCAATCGCCCGCACTGGGACACACAGCACCGCAATGCAATGCGTTCCATTGCAGCGTGACTTGGGTCACAGATTAGTGACCAAGGACAAATATGGGTCCTGAGGTTACACAGGTTGAGAACCACTGCTTTAAAGGTTATATTCAGGGAAAGCTAATACACTTTGTGCGTGTGTGTGTGTGTGTGTTCTGCTTTCTCATATATCTTATTTGTGCAGGGAGGCAGCCAATGGAGCACAATTAAAATGAACAGGAAGATATTGAAAAAATTTAAATCCGGGATGAGAATGAAGGCGAGATCTGTATAGCGGGATCTGCCCTCCGTTTATAAATGGGCCGCTGATTGTTATGTGCTCAGCTTAGATGCAGATAACACTTGCCGAAATTCTCCTTTAAAATCAATGCCGTGCCTTCTGTGCTCGCAAAGAGGAATTTTTCCTTGTTGAAGGGCACGGTGAATACGGACGGCTATTTTAGGAAAACGTATTTGTTAATGTTGCAGGCCTGTTCTTAAGCGTGAGAACAGGAAGTCAAATCTCCTGTTTTTTACATAGCCGAAGCTGTGCTACACCAAACTAAGGGAACAAGTTGTTGAAATGCCAAATCTACCCAGTGCCACCAGGAAACAGAGCTAAGAGAAGGAAACCTACTGGAGAAAGTGACAGGAAAGTTTTACAAATAGTGTAACCTTGAAGAATGATCGCTATGTCATATATACAAGTCACAATGTATCCGATACATTTGTTTGTAGGTTAGCAGGATTTATATTAGCTCATCAAGTTGTTACAGTTTACACAGCCTGTGAAATACTAAACTTATTACATGGTATTTATGGCTGTTGTATGATACAGAGGCCCCCAACCTCCGGACCTGTTATGGACCGGGCCTGCATGGATCGCCTCGGTATACGGGCTGGCTACAATTAGGCAGAGGAGGCTCTCTAATCAGACATATTACGAGGCTGTTCACTGGGGCCACCCGGGGACCTAGTGAGGAGTGAGCTGCCCCCTGAGGCCTTGTTCACACCAAGTGCGGAGAAGGTGCAGAGCAGTTACAGACCGGAGCAAAACTGCGTCCAATGTATTCCAATAGTATTTTTAGCTCCAGTTCACATCGCAGAGTTCAGTTCCAGAGCAGGTAAAAAAACTGCAGCAGGCCCTATTTTACCTGCTCTGGAACGCATGCAAACGCCTGGAACGCACTGAAAGCTCATTTTAAACTAAAAAAGAAAAAGAAAAATTCTTTTTTTTTTTTAACCAAAAACGGCCCGGAACGCATCAAAAAAGCGGCACAACCCACTGCGCTGCGTGTGCAGAAACTCATGCAGATCTGCTCTGCATTTGGTGTGAACAAGGCCTGAGAAGAGAGCCGCATCTGCGGCGCCTGCAGCGTTCAGCAAGACTCTCAGGACCCCTGGTGAAAGCCCGCACTGGCCACCCGAGAGAGCCCGTACTTGCCACCCGAGAGAGCCCGCACTGGCCACCCGAGAGCAGGAAAACAAGCACTGATTCTGCATTGAGTGAGTTGAACAATTATTTCACAATAAAGGCACTTGAATGATCCCAAAACCATCCCCAGCCCCAACCAGATACATCCCCTAAACCCCCCAAGGTCCATGGAAATGTTTCTTTAACCTGCATTATAAAATTCCCCAGCATTAGATTCACCTAGTCAGCACTGAGAACTCGATGCACCTGATGAGAATGAGCCCTGCAAACATATTTTTGTTGCATATATATTCAAATACAGGTGAAGCCACATGTCACTCTGCAAAGTAATGCCCCTAAAGTAGACTATCTGAGCCCCCAGAGAGATATATATATATATATATACACATACATACATACACAGTGTGTGTCAGCACAGCTGCTCATAGTCTTCAGGGGGGAATGTCACAGGGTGACAATGCAGAAGCAAACCTGGGACACAGGGACAGAGCGTTGTCACTTTGTATCAGGAAGTGGCTGCACAAGGACTTCCAGGGCAGGATCACCAGGTACTATTTTAATAAAAGCTTCACATTTACAAAAGATTAAAAAATAACTTTTGATGCCACTTAACGTTAAAGGTTGTATGAATCTTTAGCGATTGTGGTTGCATATACCGGAAAGAGTCGACACTAACTTTTTTGTTGGGTTCTTCTAAGCAGAAAATAAATGTCAGATATAATTTACAGTGATAGTGGTCATGCCAGATAATAGGGCTAAAAATATATATTTTATTTCAGCCCCCGTTTTCTTTTATTACCATTCCTTGCAGCGAGTCTCTCGGGAACTGGTGTGCGGGTGGGGGGAGGTCCGGCAGGATATAGAGGGATCTTATCACCAGCAGCCAGTTGGTTCAGTGACGAGGAAGGATATCCTCCCACTCAACCTGTTGGGTTCCATGCCAGATTGTATCAATAGGACTGATTCTGATTTACACTCGGCTGCAATCTCCTGAATTATTGAGGTGTGTAGCCCGGTCTGCATCCCTACTGGCTGTTGTGTGGGAGATACAATGACCACTATAGCAACGGAGCAAGCCATTGTCATCCACTAATGGCCATCAACTCCCACTCCTATACAAGCAGCACGCGGCTTTGTCTGAGCTGCCACACCGCTTCAAAACCGATCTTCTCCCACTCAGACGGTTTAATGTGCTGTCACATTTCCACATCTGTCATCTGTTTGTTATGATAATTAATTTTATTGCCTGCGATAATAAAAGCACATCACATATAGATAGGTTTCCAACATCTGGCAGCAGTCAGGCTATAACTTTTTACCCACTCGAAAACATTAGCCAGCCCAGAAGTGTTTAGTCAATAGATTACAGTATATTAAAGCTGCATATATACTAAAAAAATTATAAGAAAAGCAGTACAGCTAGCCCTCGATTTACACCAGAGTTGGGTTCCAGAAGGAATGGTTGCAATTAGAATGTAAACCGATGTAAATTGAAACCCAGTATATAATGCAAGTCAATGGGAAGTGAGGGAGTTAGGTTCCAGGCCTCTCTCAAAAATGACATAAATGACATAATAGACTATATTTAAAGCTTTGAAATGAATGTTCCAAGGGTACCCCTGTGGCTCTATTTGGCTCCACATCTCCAAATGAATGTCTGTGTGCCTGCATATCTCCAACTGTACCCCTGTGCTCTTCTGGATTTCCATGTGTAACCCTATGCTCTTCTGTATGTGTACCCCTGCGCTCCACCATATCTCCAAATTTTACCCTGTGCTCTTCCATGTCTCCAAGTTTAACCCTGTGCTCTTCCATATCTCCAGCTGTACCCCAATGCTCTGCTGTAGCTCCAAGTGTACCTCTTGTGCCTCCAGCATGTCTCTATGGGCCTGTGTACATCTCCATGTTTATCCCTGTGCCACCAGCGCATCTCTATGTGTGCACCACCATACCTCCAAGTCCCTCTGTAGGTGTCCACAGTTCTTTGAGCCCCTTCCTGAGCCGCAATCCTCCACCTGTGCCCGGATCTAATTGTCAAAGACTCTGCATAGTACTGTGCTGTTGTATTATAGCCACCTGCAGTTGTACTATATAGCATTTCCCTGCGTATCCTTGATGGTGCTGTAGATTCAATAGTTACGTGACCGTCCAAAAAGGGTTCTATTTTAAATTGCCGCAAGCATGTCCAGCACAAAACAAAGGCTACCTGTACATCTCTGCACATTTTCCTGTGTTTTATTCCTTGAAATATGCTGCAATTACAGAAAAATACCTGTTGTTCTGCCAGAACTCCTAACTTCCTGTCTCAGATGACAATATGGTGTCTCTACTGCACTGAAATTCCAACCAGTGTTGTCAGCTGCATTGGAAGAGCGTTTGTATAAAAAATAGTAAATGAATATTCATTTCTCCTGATTGTAGAGTTTCTATGGCTATGGCGATTTGTTTGGTGAGACGTGGAAAGCATTCACTGACCATGAAGTCGTCCACTTGAAGACATACGATTCCAAGACGGTAAATTCAAGTTATTCAACAGACCGATGAGATCATTCATCTGGTCTTTCTTCCTTTTCAGTGCATGTGAATGAAGGACACCTGATTGGCCAACAAGTGCTCCCAGACTGAGTGCTGCCATTTACGAGAAGCCAATTTCAACCCAGATTCAGATCATGCCACTAGTTGCATATAAAAAAATATATATTTAATAATTTTTCAATGGATCCATAACTGAATTCATTGGTTTACTTTACTATCAGCTGGAGTTCACTACGTAGCATATAAATCAAGTATGTTCTATTTTATTGGGTGACATTTCTGGTATATGTTACCTAGATTTGTCTCTCTTTTTTTATTGAAAAGATAACCCGTTCACATCATGTCTTCTCTTTCAGGTCTGCTTTAAGGATGCCGTGTTCGCACTTCTCCCCAGAATGAGATACGGGCTGTTTTACAACACGCCTCTGGTAAGCTCGTTATCCCGAGACATGAAAGATGACGGCGGAATATTATTTGAAGACTGGAGATTTTGTGCTTTATAACGGCCGTAAATCTGAGCGGCTTTTGTTTCTTCTAGATCTCACACTGCCAGGGCACCGGATTGTTCCGAGCCTTTTCCCAGCATGTGCTTCACCGGCTGAAGGTCCCCCAAGAAACATTAAAGGTGCGCCGTAAATCTACGGGAGAGCGCTGTTATTGGCCAAACGGTTCTTTAAAGAGATATCTCCTGCTTTTTAAAGCCTTCTGAATCTCTAGATTTTATTGCAGCAATATGTTATAGGCATATGCATTTATTCATTGAGTACCGATCATTTATTTAGTGCCTTTCTTTATAAAGTTCAGGGATATGCAGTGAGGAATAGAAAAACCAGAGAGTTGTGTAGGGAAGTTGTTTTTGACATACATATCTTCCAGATAAGTTGGTGACTATTATGTCTATATTACCATCAGATATATCCTGCCTGTCCTTCTCAGGAAGTAGATAGTTGTAAAACTGTGCACTCATGTCTTGGTGACAATGGCCTCCAGGACATTTAGAGAGTGGTGGGGACACATCTGACATTGGTTCTAACCCCTCCTTACTTTATCCAAAACTAATTTAAAAAAAACTAAACTTTTGTCTTGTAGATGCACTTTAGGGTCAACCTAACTCTAAAGCTGTCCATACTTTGCTCGAATTTCACTTGTATCCTGCTGAATTGGCCACAATTTGAGTCATGGGGTGACCCTGCTGGCACCCCCCACTCAATAAAAGTCAAGTTTTCATTTGACTTTGTCGAAGGAGCTGGTCCAAAAATTCTGCATAGTTACGCCTGTATCCAGTATCTAATTCGGTGTTTAGGTATTCATCAGCAGCTGCTGAACACACTAGCCGCCAGTGGAAATTCTTCTTCCATGCTGTTTGGTGTAGATGGAGGAACCAATGGAATAAGTGCTCATTTTGGTCTGGGGTCTAAAAAAAAAAAAAAAGATATACTCACCCGTTCCTCGATCCCGCCTGGCCCCACAAGTCTCTTCTCCCTGGGCTCCGGTGGTGTAAGCTCGCTGACATCATCACGTTTAATACAAGTCCGTTGATTTGCATTCGATGTGAGGCTGCCGAGAGGGGGGAGAAGAGACTGCAGGGACCGATGTAGCATCCAAGTGAGACCGAGGTTCAGGTGAGTATTTCTTTTTTATTATAGACCCCAGACCAAAACGAGCACTTAACCCTTACAGTGTGGGGGTAGGTCCACTTCAAGAGTTATTTCTAATTTGTACAGAGTTTTGCTTTAACCTGGTCCCAACCTCTAAACCACACCATTAACCTCTACCTAACATTTAACTATCTTGTCCTAACCCAACTTCTAAACCTGAACCTAACCTGCAGTGTTTAATCTCATCCTAACCCCTAAGTTCTAGCTCGGTAATAAGACCCAAAGCAGATCTGTGCCATAATACATTAATGGCATGGGTGGGTGATGATTTATCAGCTTGTATTGGTCTGATATCATTTTACTGAAAGCAAATCATCAGGTGCATCTAATGTATATGATATGTGTGTGTATGTATGTGTGTGTGTGTGTGTATATATA